>NC_056728.1:466827855-466870355 GCF_019279795.1 Protopterus annectens | reverse complement strand
ATATGCCATCTGTCCCTTTTTCTGTACTGCTGTACTTCACTCACATTGGCTAAGATTTTCTAAAGTTGTCTTATGTGACAGTGGTTAAAATAGTACAGCACAAACAGACTAACAGTCTGTAGAACACAAATTATTGATACCTCACATCCAAAACAAGTGGATACTTCTAGATAAAAACATGGACACCATCACACAATGTGATTGCCTTAGTCCTTTAAGCTGCAGAAGCTGCTTGACAGACAGGGGCTTATTCATCACACAATCACCTGCATAAATAGGTACATTTGTTATTTCTCCATTAACTAAGACATACAATGTGTGATCAGTTTATATAGTACTGTCCTGAGTGGAATGCTCAAATACCATTGATGATTTACTGCTACAGTAGTTACAAGGGAACACTGCTATGTTGGGGGTGTGAGAACAACACCACATGTTCTGCTGGGATACACGCCAATCTGACTAACATTTAACTCGACTAACAGCTGTCTTCCATGATCTACAAGTAATCTTTTGCAGTAAGACAGCATGAATATATCATGCATGAGGCCTACTGAATAGAAATGGAAACGTTAGTGAAATGGATATTTGCAGTCCCATGTGGATGTCATTTCTGTTCAACAAGCCCACTATCGTTGCTTGCATAATGTACCTGGTCCATACATACACTGACATATCATAATATTCCAGTAGACTACTGTGTAGGTTACAGACTTACCCTGCAAATGCAGCAGTTGACACAACTGTAGTCCAGGGCTGACTCTGTCTGATGCAAGCAGTACACAGCCAATACATGGATAAGTACAGGATGTGTGAGTTGCCTGGCATCAGTTTTAATATCTGTATCTGAATAGGAGCAAGGTGTTAGTCCCTAGGTTCCTAGCTTGCCACTGAATGTGCTATGTGTTGTCTCTTAGCCAGAGCCAGGGTGTACTGGGCATGACTATGTCTGCCTACAGGGACATCAGCAGGGAGTTCCTCTTCTGAGTCCTCCTGTGACTGTGGCTCTGGTGACCTAGGCACTGGTGGAGAGGCTTTGTATCCCTTTGTTGATCTTGCTGCAGTTGTTTCCTCAGGATCAGACTGTGTAGCTTTGCACATACTGTGAATATCTGTGCACATGTGGCTGGAATATACTCCACCAGATATATCGAGGCACTGGAACTGTGACTTCAGAAGCTCAAACACATGCTCTATGATGTTCCTAGTTTGTGCATGTGCCTCATTATGGCATTCTTTTGTGGATGTGTGTGCATTTCTGATGAGTGTCGTCATCTATGGTTCCAGGGTGTAGCCAGCATCCCCCAGTAAATGGCCCTGTGGGATGTCCCCACTAGCAAACATGCGGTACAGCTGCGATGTGTGCCAGATATGGGAGATGTGATAACTGCCAGGGTTGCCAGCATACACATTCAGGATAATTCCCTGGGCATACACCCAAAAATAATGAATGTAAGCTTTACTGAATTCCCACCTTAGTGTAGTTAAGTTTATACCCTGAGACATAATACAATTTACATAATGTACCCAGACTTTCAGAAAAGTATGCTGATATTTTTTAAACATTATTAATAAATCATCAGCAAATAAAACAATCTCACTACATGGATGAGGGTCAAAAACATCATTTTCCACAGTTTACGAAAGCTTCCTCAGCTGTATGGCCAAGTCCTCTATTCTTATATGAATAGAAGAGGGATTAACAGACAACCCTGCCTTATTACACTATGGAAATAAAAAGATGCTGATATGAATTATGTAATTTTTACTGCCACTGTGGATCCATTATAAACTGATCAAATACAATTTGTAAATATCAGCGGGAAAGCAAATGCATCTAGAACTTTATACAAATGGAGCCAATTAACTGTACCAAACACTTTTTTCAGTGACAACTGGTAGCAGAACTAAGGAAGAGCTATGCATCCCCCCCTCCCTTTCTGCCCAATGGGCTGCTCTTAATACATTATGCCAAGCTGACCTAACTTTAACAAAGACAACTTGATCAGTATGAATTAATTGTGGAATTAATGGGGCTATTGTCTCCACCCTGAGGCCAGTAAATACCGTACTATCCACACTTAAAAGGAAGATTGGTTTATAGTCTGAGTGCAATATTGGATTTTTCCAAGGTTTCAGGCAGGACATGGAATACTTTTATTAGGGAGGGAGTAATGCACTTGTCGAAACTGTGACACAAGCTTCCCAAAGCAGTTCCAGACCCAAGGAGGTAGACCTTTATATACTTCTACTGGTAAACCATCTGGACCCACCATCTTATTTCACTTCAGTTGTTTAATGACTGAGATTTCCATTTTGGGTACTGGGAGTAGTAAGGCCCTTTGCTTGTCCTCTTTCAGCTTGGGAAAAGAAGGTGGAAAAATCTTTGAGATTTTCAAGGTTATCTTTCAAAATATTTTGATAAAATTGAAATGTTTCTAGTGCATTTAAATGGTCATATGTAAATCCACATTAGCAGTATCTAAAGAAAGCGTCAAGTTTGATGTTTTAGGCCTAATTCTATGCTTATGGGCCAATCTGGAGGATAACTAGGGGAAACACACAGATTGCTCCTGATAACTGGGGAGAAATTTTATAATATTATGGCCTTGATTTATCAAGCACAATGTGAATCTTTCTATCCAGGATAGTTTGACTGTCCTGCTTTGACTGTGAAATCTGAGCACTTAACCCCTCACTGGAATGTTTGGGAATAGAAGAAGCAAGCTCCTTGTAAGTGTATTGCAGAGCAGAAAGAGTTTTGTTCGATGATGTCCAGAGACCATTTGCTAGACTCGCAGCCTTGCATGTAGAATGCTCTTATATGCATCCCACAGAATATGAGGCTGATATTTCCCAACTGAAAGAGCTTGAAGAAATTCCATAATGATTTCCATCATTTATGAATAGAAATCAGGGCATCTCTTGTAATATTGTTACAGCCGCCATGTCTTAAGAATGGGAAGGATGAGGTGATTAAGTGACTTCGAATGGTATCATGATTGGAGTATGGACAGTAAGAAATGTTATATGTAGATAAAAAATGAACAAGCACAGGAATCTGTCTAGTTCCAACCTCACTACCACGAGTGTTGAGGAAAAAATAAAAAACAAAGAAACTAGTGGTCTTAAAACTTCATTGATGAGCACAGTCACAATAAATCTCAAAAATCATGAAACCCAGGTAGTGTTCCAAAGTAACAAGCCTTTTTTGTCACAGACACATGATCCTCAGTAACAAAAAATCAGAAAATCATTTCTGATTATTTTTGTTACTGAAGATCTCTTGCCTGTGACAAATAAAGGCTTGTTGCTTTGGAACACTACCTGGGTTTCATGATTTTTGAGAATTATTGTGACTGAGCTCATCAATGAAGTTTTAAGACTGCTAGTTTCTTTGTTTTTTAAATTTCATATGTAGGCTGCAGATCAAAGCACTCTTCATGCATATAAAGCCTATCTATATGGCTGAAATTCTTACATCTCAGAGATTAATGACTAAACGGAGGTCTCTGAAGGCGGGCATATAGTTCCATATCCACATGTCATATCTTCCATCCAGAATTTTAAAAACTTAGCCACTCACATTAATTTTGGGCTCTATAAAGCTGAAGTGTCTGTATCTCCTGTGAGACAATTGAAGTCTTCCACCAAAATTAAATGTCTGTTTAACCAATAATATATATATATATATATATATATATATATATATATATATATATATATATATATATATATATATATATAAAAGTTGTCTGACCTCTCTCAGTCTCATGGCAAGGCATATATGTACCCTCACTGACTTTAAAACCCTTCCACTTAGTCGATGCAATGCAATGACACCCACCAGCTCTCCACTAGGAAGTGCAAATGTGTCCAATATCTGACATGAAGTATATCTCCTCCTTATCATTAATACCACTCCTATGTGCTTGGATGTGGCACGTGAGGAAAAAGTTAACCGATCATAACCCCATTCTTCTAACTTGAAATACTCACAGAGTGGTAGATAGTTATTTTGTAATGCTAATATGTCAGGAGTCTGAGTCCTTAACCATGTGCCCAGTCGACAGTATTTGATGGAGGAATTAACTCAGTACATTCAGGTGATGCCTCCAGGTGCATCTGCAGTTAACTCTCTAGGCATCAAATATTGCTAGTTCATATTTGCATCAATAATTCCAAAACCATGCTATGTACAATGTTTTAAAATATTTCACCTTCTTACATGATAGCAAAATCAACTGCATTAATATTTGACCTCTTTCTAGTGTAGGTAAATAGATATTAACTGTTAGTTTCTATGATATTAATTTATATATAAATAATTTTCACATTTTCCTAAATATCTCAACATACAAGTAACATGGACAGAACCCCATAGTCTTGTATGAAAACTCTCAGTTAGATGAATAAAACGCTGCTAACAGTTTGTGTGTAATTGGAGTGATTGGTGAGATGCTGTAAGGTGTTTGCAGAATATTACAAATGCAATAGTTACTGTGTTTATTGTAACTTATAAAATTTAGTTTAAGACCTAGATTCTAAAGAATACTACCACTATAAAAAATAGATTGTGCTGAAGAATTTGCCATTTATACTTATTTTATAATCCCTGTGGTTCCAGAAATATGAACATCTGTTTGAAATGTGAGGACATAATTTGATTCTGTCAAAAGGCTTAGGCTTCTCTCATTAAACTTCCTGAGCTCTATTGGAGTGAATGAGTTAATGCCATTTATATTAATACTTGATATCTTCATTAGCATTGTTGCCTCACAGCAAAAAGCTCTCCGGATCAATTCTTGACTGGAGTGCCTTCTGTGTGGAGTTTGCATGTCCTCCCTGTGGTAAAGTGAATATTTAAAGACATGCAGGTAGGTGTGTGTGTGTGTGTGTGTGTGTGTGTGTGTGTGTGTGTGTGTGTGTGTGTGTGCCTTCTTTGAATGTTGGGCACCAGGCTGACAACTTGACACCGTAAAAACACCACTGCCAATCAATCTGTGGACTGGTGATGCACTGTGACGACGCATAAACAGGAAAAGTCGAAAGACTGCAAGATCTTTATTTGTTAGCACTAGTTCTAAGATTCCATAATAAATCCTCCCATCTTACTGCACTGTTGTCAGCATCCATAACCTAACTCTAGTAAGAGTGAGACCTCACAACTAAAAGTTGTGGTGAATCAGTTGCCCATAACTGAGGAAAAAAAGGCAAATTTATATACTTTTCCCTTCACAACAATAGAGGAGCTACAACAAAAAGTAAATATTTCTAAACTATGTATAGTAAAGCTATAGGATTTCCAAGGTCAAATGGGAACCAGATGTTTCCAAGCCTCTCTTCCTCACTTTTAAGCACTCAACAGTGAACAAAGAAATGATACTGTTAACATTATGTGACAAAGAGCATTCCAGAGCTATATGCATTAATAAACAAGACCTGAAAGTGCCATATTTAAATAGAATCATTACATTACAACGTGTAGTATATTTAATACTCTCTGTATTGACAGTACCATCTATAAATGAAGAAAAGGCAGGAAAGGGGTCAGCCTCTCATCAAAGGTTAATTGGTAGCAACAAAGATATTATATAGCAGGCCATCCTTTCTTTTGTATTAACTAGCATCCAGGTTTAAATCCAGAAACTTATCTCATTGCCTTGTTTGACCTGGGAAACAAGCACAGAGTCTGTGTCGAACATGTAAGCTTGACAGTTATATTTGCCCAGTCCATGTTCTCAGGAAGTGGGATCGTAATTTTATCCTGCAAATATTTAATGGCACCTTCAATCTGATGAAAAGAAAGGTATAAACTGCACTCTCAAATGAGCTAGGTACAAACGAGATGTTTTAAGACCAGCGACTTTCAAGGACTTAATAATAGGAATCTACTGGCGACACTTTGAAGTACCTGCTGAGAATACTTGTTGTTGAGACATATCTTATGCCTTAAGTATTGTATATTCCCCTTTTCCCATGCTGCTCGCTAAACTTTTCCTTTTTGTTGTTACAAGAGGAATTTAACAATCACTGCTCCTGGAGGTGCTCTTGACTTGGGAATAAGGCCAGGAAATGGTGAGCTCTTTCAAGTAAAGCCTTGCAGTTGATTCAAGCCCCAAAGTAGTTGAGATCCATGCATGCAGAAAGTGCATCACATTATGCTGCTCTGTGCCTTCCTGCAAGCCAAAAATGGGCATAGTATTCCTACGGCCATAATTCACTTGATCCCCAAAGCAGTCCTGCAGTTTTTGGGTAAAGTCCAAGAAAAGATTATTTGGTGTCATACAGTTCAACTGTCCAGATTTTTCCTTCACATTTTTGGTTTGTTCCTCATAAAACTTGTGGGTTTCTGGCAAATCTCTGATGATTAAAGCTTCTAAATAATGGAATACATTTGAATTTCAGACTTCATATCTTTTGGAAAATACATGCTAAGACGAATTGTGTAATTTCAGCAACTTTCTAAGTTTGTAAGAGCAAAATGTAAAATATGTCCCTATTTTTGGACTTTGTCTCCCCATTATTTTAGGCTTTGTCCAGATTTCTTGGACTAAGAGGTTGAAGGGTATGTTTGGTGCTTCTTTCAACTGGAGTTGCAGATCTGAAGTCACTTGTTCTACCTGCATAGTACAAATGGAAACATTCACTACATTTTTCTTAATTTCCTGACCTTGAGATTGCAGGCTAGCCTGAGAAGATTCCACAGAAAGGGACAGCTTATCCATGGATACAAACAAACAATGTATTTCTGTTGAAAGTATAGGCTCCACATTTGGTTGTGATATCCCCCTAGGATGAAAGTACAGTTTCACTGAACACACTGTGCTCCACTACAACTGGTGTAGATAGCACCACTTGTAATGTTTGCCAGTATGCCTCAAGGTTTATCTTTGGCTTCCACAACAGATTTTTTTGGTGGCAGATATGAGATAATTAACAGCAAAGTAAATTATGTCCCTTAAAGTACTAAAATGAACTAGACAATTATTTAATGTTGGCACCAGAACTGGAAAAAAATAATTAACATCAGGTAACACTGGAAGCAGAAGCTAGTTGAAAATAATTTTTATAAGTTGCACTTTTGAGAGTAGAAATTAGAAAAAAAAAAGAGGTTGCATCCCCACTTCACATCAGACTACTGATTAAAGTAATGTTGACTTGACTGGCTTACAGATAAGACACATTAATCTCAAAAAGGCCCATGGGGAAGACAATACACACCAAGAAGAACTTGAGATAATGTTAAAGGATTAGATAGAGAGCCAAAGCAGCAAAACAGCACTACCTCATACGCATACTTTGACCTAAGAAATGACCTAAAAGCAGTTTAACCAATGAATGCAAGGAGATACTGAGCAAGGTATTAATTCTAAGAACATTTTGGGCAATTATAATGAAGTTAGCACGCACCCACATTTCTAGTGATCATTTACGAATGAACAAAAACAAGGATTTTAACAAGATTTTACTGGCCTGATAATATAAAGACCACAGAAGAATCCCATAATGGAAGTATCAGACAGAGAAAACTATAAAGCAATTAAGACAAGAAGTGTCCCTGTTAGAAGAGTATAAAAGAGGGAACATATCAAAAAGAATACTCAGAAAGATAGATATGATAAAAGCAATGGGCAGCAGTATAAAAGACCAGGATATATCCTGCACTATTGCAAATAACAAACAAAAAATCTCAGCAGAGGCAAAAAAAACTTGGAAGATACACAGATCAGAAAGAAGAAAATGTGTCCAAGGAAGCCAAAGGTTAACCAGTAGGAAGTAAATACGATAAATGCTGCAAACAAACCAGGCATCCACCAAGGCTGTAAAAGTATGAAAATTTAATACATAGAGTACACAGAATAAGCACTTTCACACAAGTTGTGCTTCATCAGATCTACAGAATAAAACAACAGAACCCATAAAATACTAAAACATGTGCTTCAATTAACCAATAGAATACAGCAATCAATTACTGATGTATACTTCTTTTCTTAAGAATTGGTTTTAAAGGAACAGAGGCATTAAGGCCAGGCAGTTTATCTGCCTGCAGCTTTACAATCCACCTTGTCTCTACATTTTCAAGTCTATTATTCAAGTCTATTATTAAAATCACCATGCCATTTGTTAAAATATAACAATTGCAACACTATAAAATCAAAACTAAAGTAAAACTCAGTAAAAATAGAAACATGTTTGGCTAGGGCATTAAGTGTGTTTTTTACATCTGTCACCCATATGCTGAAGAATGCGCTCTTTAATCATCCTAACAATTTTCCCCACATAGAATGAAGTGCAATGTTTACATCTGGCCAAGTAAACAAGTCCATGGGACTTACAATCAGCATAAAAGTCAGGTTTAAATGTAACATCATATACTGGATGCTGAAAAACTACCCTGGTAGAAATGTGACAGCAGGATTTGCAGCCCCTACAAGGATAGTTTCAAGCACTGGAGGTATTTGCGGCATAAACAAGCTAGAGCACATTAGAGGAGCAAGCGCTGTGCATTCTCCACCAAATGCCAACCTTAATGCTACATTACGAACAAACAGTTTAACATCCAAGATAATATCTTCATAGGGTACTGAGCACGATGGCACAAAGCTCAGACCTCTATTAAGCAAACTTACTTGTGAGTCTTTGAGCATATGTGAAGAAAGATTGTAAATCAATGAAAAGTTCTCTTCCTTACACTCTCCTCCATGGCGTGGTCGAGCTCCACTGAGGACTTCAATTTCTTGCTCGTGTAACAGAGGTTCCACACCCCTGCCCAATGTTGTTGAAAGCCTGAAAAAGGCAGGAAAATTCAAAAAGACAACATCAGGTTCTAGAGGGTTGCTGGTATCTTTAGGGTGAGTACCAGCTGCAGGAGTAGCAAAATTAGTGGCATTATTTGTATTTGCTGACAATTAATTAGATAATAAACCAGTTTGATTGATCTCACATTTAGCAGCAACATTCGTAGCACCAGAGGTGTTAGAATTTACATCAGATGATGTCAATGTTAAATTATGCTGTAACTGTTCAGTAGCAGCTTGTTGCGTAGTACCTCTTACAGCATCATTTGTCCCTTTCCGACCCTCGTGGCCAGACAAAGATATGGCCTTGTTGAAAATCGGCCATGTCCCTGGCCAGCTTCCATTTCTTAACCATTTGCTGCTTATCATCATAGGCTAGAACATTTAAAAGGACATTGTCAATCTCTGCCAAGTAAGTAGGTCCAGAGAATCTACAGTACAAATCTGCTTGTGCCTTTTCAAGTTAGTTACATAATTCTTTTTCATATGGAAAACTGGAAACCTGTAGCCTGCAAAGCCAGCACTGAAGTAAAAAGCAGTCAGAATAACGTTCAGGAAGTTTATTAAAACTAGCAATGTTTTCATCGTTACAAATGAACAACTTCTTCAGAAATGAATAGTCACAACAAGTACTATCAAATTTAAAAGTTCTACTCAATGAGTCATATTTCTATCGACCAATCAACGAGGGCTATAATGTTTAATTAATTACTAGTTAAAAGGTATATTAGGTAAAAATAAAGAAAATAAACAAAATATCCAAAATATTTCCTGGCGCAAACAATAAACTCAGAGGATGCAATAAATATACTAATCTTATAACATTTATGAGTAAAATATGATGTAATCATAGAATTATAAAACATATAATAAACCAAAAAATAATAAACCAAAAATTATTATTGTAAATATACCAACTCAGGTTTTAACATTAATACCTATAGGTAAGCTAATACACTCAGTACCTAAGGTAACTTTTTAGTTTTAAACAACATGAGATGTTGCAGTTATCATTTAGACCTGGGTGTGAGAATGCATTAAGTTTTAATTGCCATTCAAGTTCACAACATTCAAGTAATAATGATGTAGGACCACCCCTAGTATTATCTAAAATTTGATCAATTGCCACAAAAGAGAAGGAATAGTCAAGTTTGTCACTGATGTGCTTAGCTAAAGCATTGTCTGTTTTGCCTTTAGTAATGGCATAAGTATGTTCGTATACTCTGTCTTTGAATTTACAATCTGTTTTTCCGATATAATATGCAGGGCAGGAATTACGCAAGGCTAGATAGACAATGCTTTTGGAATTACAATCAAGTCTGTATTGAATGAAAAAAATTTTATCAGCAATCTGAAAAAAATTAGTGGATTTTACATTTTTGCACATTTTACAAACACCACATTGGAAACAGCCTTTGGTTTTATTAGTAAATTTCAGTGTCTTAGTTTCCAATAAATTCTTTAAATTAGCACCTCTCTTCTATATAGTAGAAAAGTTGAAACCAATCCTATCAAATAGTGCATTGTCTTTACTGAGAAGTTGCCAATTCTTGTGTAAAATAAATTGTATCTGTTCACTATCTTTGTTGAACACCGTAATAAAGTTCAATTTCTGTACGGGGGGAGTCTCAGTCTTGAACTCTAAAGGTCTAATACTAGTGTCAGTAGAACTAGCAGTGCTAGTCAACTGATGTTCAATTACTAGGCTACTATCTTGTGTACCAACAAGTTTTTTATCATGTAAAATAGCCTTAAAAACATCTGTTATCCGCTTATTCTGAACTTCAATTGCTAGTTCAAAAATTAATTGGTTAGGATAACCACGATTTTCAAACATGTTAGTTAGGTTGTCACATTCCTTAATGAAGTTGGTTTCTAAAGAACATAGTCTGGCTGCTCTGACTAATTGACCCTTGACAATAGAGCGTTTTTGCTTGAATGGATGTGCACTAGAAAAGTGTAGATACGAATTACAATAGGTAGGTTTCCTATAAATGTTAGAACACAAATAGGTCTGATCCAAATTTTTGGTCAGTTTCACATCTAAATAATCGATACTCATTGTATCGAATTTAAAGGTAAATTTGAAAAAAGGTGTAGTAGTGTTCAAATAGTTCACAAAATTACTAGCCTCTACTTGGTCACCTTTAAAGATGATGAACATATCATCAAGGAATCTAGTATAGTACCTAATCATACTTTTCTTATCTGGTATGTCAAATATGAAAATTTTCTCCCAGTAGGCTACAAAAATGTTGGCCAAACTTGCTCCACATGGTGAGCCCATAGCTACTCCATGTTTTTGTAAGTAGTATTGACCATTAAAGGTGAATAAGTTGTTAGTTAAAATGATGTCAATTAGTTCAGTAACCAAGTCTATTTCGTCAGTTGGAGCATTATTTTCTTTCAAAGATAGTGCTGTCCATTCAACAGCTTCCATATGTGGTATAGATGTATACAGATCTACTACATCTATTGTCAGAAAATTGCCATGAGTGTCTATAATTAACTCATTCAGTTTGGCCAGAAGAGACCAAGAATCTTTACATACTTGGGGTATTTTTAGTATTTCTGCAAGATGTAGTCAACAACTTTGGCACATGGATAAGTTAATGACGCTCTACCATCTATTAAAGGTCTCATTGGTGGATTAAAAAGGTCTTTGTGGCTTTTCGGAATTCCAAACATAATAGGAAGTTTAGGGAATGGGATGTTTATGTAATTAAACATATCTATGTTAATTCTTCCTTCAATAAACCAATCCCTAAAATAGCCTTTAACTCTAGTTTGAGCAATATTATACTCATTAAGTGAAGCTTTTAGGTAGGCTGGACTACAAAGAACTAAATACATCTTTTTATTATAGTCACTGGTGTCAAGTATCACTAAACCTCCACCTTTGTCTGGCTTAATACATCTCACTGTTTGGGACCTTAATAGTTCTAAAGCTTGAGACTGTTCAAGACTCATGTTGTTAACATGTTTAGACTGTCTCCGTTTAAAGGGAATGTGTCTAATATCCAACTCACAGATGTTTTCGAATAAACGAAGCAATGGGTGTAAAGGAGGGTTAAAAATGCTAAGTGGTTTAAAATTAGTGTTCATACACACATTGTTACCTAACAAAAATGAAAGGTTCAATTTTCTAACTAAACATTTTAACTCAATGATGGTATGAGCCACATTCATATTCCTACTAGGAACAAAGGAATTACCTTTAGCTAGTAGGTCAATCAAAACCAGGTCGATATTAACTGAAGAAAAATTGTAAATATTAAAGTCATTATTAGAATTCTTCAGTATGTCTAGTTTTGGTTGAGATTGTGGCTTGGGTATGTCTATTAGCGTTTCTTTTTGTTCCAGCCCTTGTTTCTCTGATTCCGAACAGTCTTTGAATTTGATATATTCACGTTCTGCCCTTCCTTGTAAAAAACCTGCTCATTTGTAGCATTATTTAAAGGTTGAGCTGGCTGTTGATAATTATTGTTCCTGTTAGATTGTAATCTCTCGCTACGTCTCACTGGTTCCTCTAGTGGGTGGTTAACTACTTTATTGTTGGAGTTTGAATGATGCTGAGAGGGAGTATCATGAGAAATAGGCTGGTTGTTAGTTGTAGAACCAAAGTTCTTATTAACCCATATTTGACTTTGTTGAGGTTTAGGGTAGGCAGATCCATTAGAGTAAGCTAGTCGGTCACGGTTTAATTTCTTAGTTGTATTCTCTTTTAGTTTGTCAATTAATTGATCTATACTTGTAAATACTCTCGAATAGTCAAATTTGTATCTATTAAAATCAACATCTGCCTTTATATCCATATCTAGGTTGTCAACGTCCGCTGAAAGTTCATCAATTTGTAAAACGTAATGTTTAATCATCAGTTCCATAAGTAAAAAACCTGAGTTGTCAAATTGATTTAACAGTTCTTTATGAAAAGGAGAGTCAAGCACTAGTCCTGTTGGAAAATGGAAGCATCTCAAGCCTTTAGGGACTAGTCTTTCCTTTAAACATTGCTTGAAGTAAACTACTTCTAACTGCAGTTTTTTTATTTTAACTAGTTTAGTATCAAGCATTTTTAGTTTATCAATAACTGTTGGAATACTCAATGGCTCGTGTGGACCGTCACTAGCTGGTCGTTCCTCATTGAGACTAAAAGCTGTGGAGCAGGTTGTCAGTATTTTGAACCCAGTCTCTAAAAGAAGGAGCGCCAATAAGTCCGGTGTCACTAACGTGGTTTCCACTAGTTAAAACATGATTGTCTTGTCTAGTTTGCTGTCCTAGTGGAATCGGAAAGGAATCACTACTAGTCCCATTCAGTACACTTCCAGTGTTATCATTCATGTATACATTAGGGCTAGTAGTACTTTCCGTAGTGCGCCGTAAACCTGTAGTACTAGTTGAAGAAATAACTCTGTTTTGATTGCCAAGCTTGTCCAAATGTAAAGCGATATCATCCATACGTTGTGACAACGAATTCATAAAAGTTGCCAGGTCCGCTTGACCAGTTTGAGGAGTTGTACCAAACACATTAGGGCTGGTAGGGCTTGCAGGAACACCAGTCGCCATAACAAACAAGCCAAGAAAAACGGGGAAAAAACAAACACTGTAAAAGCAATGAAAAACTGGAAACCTGTAGCCTGCAAAACCAGCACTGAAGTAAAAAGCAGTCAGAATAACATTCAGGAAGTTTATTAAAACTAGCAACGTTTTCGTCATTACAAATGAACAACTTCTTCAGAAATGAATAGTCACAACAAGTACTATCAAATTTAAAAGTTCTACTCAATGAGTCAAATTTCTATCGACCAATCAACGAGGGCTATAATGTTTAATTAATTACTAGTTAAAAGGTATATTAGGTAAAAATAAAGAAAATAAACAAAATATCCAAAATATTTCCTGGCGCAAACAATAAACTCAGATAGTGCAATAAATATACTAATCTTATAACATTTATTAGTAAAATAGAATGTAATCATAGAATTATAAAACATATAATAAACCAACAAATAATAAACCAAAAATTATTATTGTAAATATACCAACTCAGGTTTTAACATTAATACTTATAGGTAAGCTAATGCACTCAGTACCTAAGGTAACATTTTAGTTTTAAACAACATGAGATGTTGCAGTTATCATTTAGACCAGAGGCATTAATGCCAGGCAGTTTATCTGCCTGCAACTTTGCAATCCACCTTGTCTCTGCAGTTTCAAGTCTATTATTAATATCACCATGCCTTTTGTTAAAATATAGCGATTGCAACACTATAAAATCAAAACTATGATCAGTAAAAATAGAAACATGTTTGGCTAGGGCATTAAGTGTGTTTTTACGTCTAATGTCTCCTATATGCTGAAGGATATGCTCTTTAAGCATCCTAACAATTTTCCCCACGTAGAATGAAGTGCATCGTTTACATCTGACTAAGTATACAAGTCCATGGGACTTACAATCAGCATAAGATTCAGGTTTAAATATAACATCATATACTGGATGCTGGAAAAACTACCCTGGTAGAAATGTGACAGCAGGCTTTGCAGCCCCTACAAGGATAGATTCCCTTCCGCTCAGAAGACAAAACTGGCATAACCATAGATCTATAACACAGTTGTCTCTTCAGAGACAAATTGTTCTTAAATACATAACTAGGTTTATCACCCACTACAGATTTTATTTTGTCATCTGAGAGTAATATGCTTCTCAAGGAAGCAACTTCACCATATGTAGCATTCAGATCCTGCTGCCTATAGCCCCTAGCCAAAACATCATTACCAATCTGAAGAGTTTTCTGACTGCAAACATTGACTATTCATCTGAATTGATTGGATGTATAGGTGTCTTAATGGACATGATTCTACAAAATGTGTTTTTGTTTAATGACATTCTTGATAGACAAAAGATAGGGGTTGCAATGGGGACTCATTGCGCTAACAGTTATGCCAACCTAGTGTTCGCGGAATGGAAGCATGAGGTAGTCCTCAGTGGGCACCCCTTCTCCACACAGTTGCTATATTACAAACACTTTGTGGATGACATTTTTGTTTTGTGGGAAGGTTCAGAGGCTGATTTACTTGAATTTGCCCATTATTTAGAAACATCAAGTAATTGTTTTAAATTTACTGTGAATTATTCAGCAATTACTATAGACTTTTTAGATGTGAAAATTGACCTTTTTGATGGAGTTATTAAAACCTCCCTATATAGGAAATCATGTAGGAAGAATACTTTTTACATCATAATAGCATGCATCCCAGGCATGTTTTAACAATATCACCAAAAGTCAGTACCTTAAAATTTCTCACTTACACACTGAGGATATAGAATGTTTTGAAGCTATGGATCTACTAAGTAATGATTTTTTGGCTAGGGGCTATAAGCAGCAGGATCTGAATGCTACATATGGTGAAGTTGCTTCCTTGAGATCAAGCAAGGGCAAAACTTTCTTTAAACGCTCATATGAGTCCAAGTTACCCCATGATAATTCAACTGGCCATAAAGCTAGACTTTAATTGACTTATGGCAATAATATGCAGCAGATCTGCAGCACAGTTAATACATTTTGGCCCATATTACTCTCAGATGACAAAATAAAATCTATAGTGGGTGATAAACCTACCTAAACAAGAGGAGAAAGCTACTACATGACAGAGCAAAATCCCTAAATGGGAAGGCATCTCTGATCAATACTAGCAAAAAACTACGATCACTCATAAAATCATCCAAGGCCAACTTTGAGAGAAAAATCGCTAATGACACAAAAGCAATCATAAAGCCTTCTTTAGCTATGTTAGAAACCTGGGTGGAAACTCCCAGATATGCTCAGAATTAGTCCAAAATGATAAAAAAATCACTGAACCCACAGACATTGCCAACATACTGGCAGACAGGTTCAGTGCAAATCCCCCCCCCTCCCCCCCAAAAGGAGAAATATCTATCCCACCAGAGTCTAGCCTCCCAAACATCTCAGATGCCCAGGTGTGAGCTGCTCTCTCTAAAGCAAAAAACACAGCATCAATGGGACCGGACAGTGTCCCCGGCTGTGTGCTACGAACTCAATGAGGAACTAAACCCACACATAAGGCTGCTGTTTAATCTTAGCCTTACTACAGGATACGTACCCAAAGAATGGCATACGGCAACTGTGGTCCCACTCCACAAAGGCGGTGCTTCTACGGACCCTGGAAATTACCGCCCCATAAGCTTGACGAGCCTTGTCTGCAAAGCTATGGAGAGGATCATAATGGAACTCATAAATAAAGACATTGGGGACCTACAGACACTGGATCCTACCCAATTTGGCTTTGTCAAGGGCAGATCCTGCCTCTTGAACTTGGTCGACATTTTTGAAACAGTCACTAAGGCCATTGATGAGGGTAAGGCAGTTCACACAGCCTACCTTGACCTAGCAAAAGCATTCGACACAATACCCCACTCGGGCATCATAGAAAAGCTCACCAGCTTAGATGTAAACCCATATGTCACAAGATGGGTTGCAAACTGGCTCAAGGACAGAACACACAGGGTTAGAGTTGCTGGTGCCATGTCAGACTCTAAGCCGGTCACGAGCGGTGTCCCACAGGGCTCAGTCCTGGGCCCCTCTTGTTCGGCATTTATTTTTCTGAAGTGCAGGCAAACATAGGGGATTGTGGCTGACAAAATTTGCAGATGACTGCAAACTGGGCACCATAATTGACACTCCATCAGACACAGACATCCTCCAGAAAGGTCTCATAGAAATGGATAACTGGTGCCAGAGCCATGGCCTTAAGCTAAATGCCAAATAATGTATAGTCATACCCTTTGGGAAAAACAAGGTAACCCCTAATTACCACATATGTGGTAATCCATTAAACACAGAAGAAGTTATCAGGGACCTGGGGACCCAAGTTGACAGTAACCTCTCTTTTGACACTCACATTGCCAAAGTGGTTAGGAAGACCTTCTACATTGCCCACCTGATCATGAAGGGATTCACATCCAGATCAGGAGAGGTCATTGTACCCCTGTACTCTTCACTTATCAGACCAATGATTGAGTACAACGCCCCATTCGAATGTACCTTACCCGACACCTGCAGCAGTTGGAAAGACCCCAAAAGTTCCTCACCAAAAGGATAAAGGGGCTCAAACATATGTCATACGATGCCCGACTGAAGAAACTCCAGCTCTATTCAGTCGCATACCGTCTGCTCAGAGGTGATCTGTGCCTGACATACAAGGCCATGTCCAACCCGGAATTAATGGACATGCTCCACCTCAAAAATCCAAATCCACCAGAGCCACGAGAGCAAGAGACTTAAACCTCAACACGGATATAAATAGGATGTGCTGGAGGGACAGATTCATCACCCAGAGACTCCCTACACTATGGAACAGAATCCCAGTCCATGTGAGGCAGAGCCCCTCACTGACTCTGTTCAAGAGAAATCTTGATGAGTGGATGGGAGATCGTAGGTTTACCCCGGGAATCATCTCTGTATCACTGCTGGACAGAGGCACAGCAAACTAATGGGTATAGTATTCTCATCCTAAGGGGTGGTGAAAGCCACACACACTCTGGCTAGGCTTATAAATGCCCTAGGGCAGATAGCCTAGTATGAACCTATGAACCTATGAACCTATGAACCTATGTATTTAAGAACAATTTGTCTCTGAAGACCAGTTTTGTCTTCTGAGCGGAAGGGAACCTATCCTTGTAGGGGCTGCAAAGCCTTCTGTCACATTTCTACCAGGGTAGTTTTTCAGCATCCAGAATATGATGTTATATTTAAACCTCACTTTTATGCTGATTGCAAGTCCCATGGACTTGTATACTTGACCAAATGTAAACGTTGCACTTCATTTTATGTCGGGAAAACTGTTAGGATGCTTTATGAGTGCATTCTTCATCATATGGGTGACATTAGACGTAAAAACACACTTAATGCCCTAGCCAAACATGTTTCTGTTTTTAGTGATCATAGTTTTGATTTTATAGTGTTGCAATTGCTATATTTTAACAAAAGGCATGGTGATTTTAATAATAGACTTGAAACTGCAGAAACAAGGTGGATTGTAAAGTTTCAGGCAAATAAACAGCCTGGCCTTAATGCCTCTATTCATTTAAAACCAATTCTTAAGAAAAGAAGTATACATCAATAATTGACTGCTGTATTCTATTGGTTAATTGAAGCACGTGTTTTAGTATTTAATGGGTTCTGTTGTTTTATTCTCTGGATCTGATGAAGCACAACTTGTGTGAAAGATACACAGATAAATATAAAGGAAAAGTACAAAATAAGCAATTTATTGATGACTCCAACAAGTTCTATAGAGAATTGGGAAACAAGGCAAAAGAAAATGAAAGACCACCTAAAAAAGAAAAAAAGAGATACATTTTGGAGAAATATCTATGGCGATCCTGTGGAACATAACAAAGATGGCAAATGGATAGAAGAATTAAAAGAAGGAATAAGAAATTCAAATGTACAGGATGTGAAAAGGGATGAAGCAATGGTGAGAGAAATTGAGATAAAGGTAAGAAAAGCCTCCAATTGGAAAACCACAGGCCCAGATGCAGTATCTATCTTCTGGCTAAATATATAAACACCTTTGCATGAAGATATAGCCATGAGTAAGAAATATATGCACACCCCAAACAGACACCAACCTTGTTAATGACAGGAATAACAATGCTCCTACTTAAAAGTGAACCTGCAAGATAACTTAAAAATCATAGACCAATAACTTGCCTTCCAACAACATATAAACTATACACCGGAATTGATGCCAACAGAGTTTATAGTCATTTGGAAGAAGAATTCAATCATGGCAATAGAACAAAAGGGTAATAAAAGAAAGTCATATGGAACAAAGGATCATTTGTTGGTAAATAAAGTCATGGTGGAGAACTGCAAAAAGGATGGCATGGCTTGACTACTAAAAAGCATTTGATAGTATCCCACATTCATGGATAAAAGAGTACTTAAAATGTATAAGATACGCCCTACACTGATTGATTACATTACAGCAACCATGAAACAGTAGCAGACCACTTTGCAATTAAGCCATGATAAAGGGCAAATTATTGTTCCAGGGATAAAAATTCAAAGGGGGATATTCCAGGGTGACTCACTGTCACCGCTGCTATTCTGTCCTGCCCTTAAACCATTAAAATGTCTACTTAACAGATTAGGCCACCACTATAATTTGGATCCTAGAAACAATGAAGTGTAAAGACCTCTCATCTTCTCTTTGTCAATGATTTAAAACTGTATAGCTCATCAGATGAGAAACTGAAAGCACAACTGCAAGTAGTGAAAACTTTTTCAGATGATATAAGAAAGTCATTTGGTCTTGATAAATGTGCATAAGCAACCTTTATATCAGGAAAACTGCAGCACCAAGAAAACTTTTTGGGACAAGAATGCAATATAAAAGAACTTGAGCAAGAGGAAGTAATAATATATTTGGGAATTGATGAAGGATCAACAATAAAACATGAACAAATGTGGATATTAAAGAATATTTTAGAAGACTTAAAATTAATCCTAAAAACAGCGTTGACATCTAGGAACAAAATTCAGGCTATAAACCAATTTGCTCTTCCTGTCCTAATTTACAGTTTTGGAATGGTTGACTGGCCTCAAAGCATGTTGGATAGATCTGACAGTAAAACAAGAAGGATGCTTCATGCTCATCAAATGATTTACTGAATCAGTGCATGCCAAGATTATATATTCCCCTTTCCAAAGGAGGTATGGGCCACCCTGAAATTGATTACACGTATAAATCTGCAATTGTAGGACTGCACACATATCTGCTGACCTCACAAGATCCAAATGTAGTGAAAGTTTTGAAACATGAGGAGAATAAATCTAAGATGGCTTCCCTGCTTAGTATAGCAGAACCATATTGATGTCAAGCAGGAATGGAAATCAAACCAGAAGTAGATAAAAATCAAGCAGCAACTGAATGTGCCAAAAAAACAAAAGAAGGACTATAAGGTGAAGGATCAGATGAAAAGGCATGAAATGTGGAAAATTCATAAATTTAGTTGCAAGTATAGAAAACTTCTGGAAGAACCTCATGTTGATCAGCATTAAATGTAGGAATGGTTAAAGAGAGGTGAATTCAAACCAAGAGATGAAAGGTTAATATTGGCGGCCCAAGACAGTGGACTATGTACACGTTGGTTTACAAAGTCCATTGAACATGAAGGAGAAACAGACATATGTAGGTTTTATAAAACAGAATTGGAAAGTCACATACCTTGTTGCTGGTTATGACATACTAGAAGAATGTCTTTGGAAGGCAAGTTATTGGTCTATAGTTTTTAGGATAGCTTACAGGTTTGCTCTTAAGTAAGAATATTGTTTTTTCCTGTTAATCAGTCTGGTGTCTGTTTGGGCTGTACATATAAATAGTTCTTACTCATGGCTAAATCATCATGTAAAGATGTTAATACATTTAGCCAGAAGCTAGGTACTGTATCTGGGCCTGGGGTTTTCCAGTTAGGAGCCTTTCTTAACTTTGTTTCAATCTCTCTAGTCATTTCTTCTTCCCATTTCATATAATGCACATTTAAACTTTTATTCTCTCTTTTACTTCTTCTATCCATTTAGCATCTTTGTTATGTTTCACAGGACGTTCACAGATATTTCTCCAAAATCTATCTTTTTCTTCTTTTTGATCATGTTTCAATTCCTTTTGCCTCGTTTCTCAGTTCTCTATAAATATTTTTTGTATCATCGATAAATTGCTTATTTTGTACTTTTCCTTTATATTTATCTGCATATCTTCTAAGGTCTTCTGCCTGTGCTATTTTTAATTTATTATTTGTGATATTCCATGATAGATCTGATCTATTCTGATACTGCACATTGCTTTTATCACATCTATATTTCTGAGTATTTTAGTTAATCTGTTCCTTCTTATATACTCTTCTAACAGTGGCACTTCTTGTCTTAATTGCTTTATAGTTTTCTCTATTCGATACTTCCATAATGGCATTTTTTCTGCCCTTCCTATCCCTTAGTACCCTGTGTTTTTGTGGTAAGACTTTATCTGTTATTAAATTTGGCTACACAGTAATGTATCCTATTTACTTCTGTTATAGCACATGAATCACTATGGACAGTCCTAATTTGTTTGCTCAGACTTCTAACTTTTTGGGTTTTATTGACTTTCTGTAGTCCTTTTCTTTTACTGATCTTTATATGTCTGCCCATCTCTATTAAAAAGCAACTCTCTTATAGAGCATTTTTTTCCAAACTGAGTGCACATTATTTGCTCTGTTTCCTGCAGGCATTCTATAGAATGTTGCAGAGCATCTCACTGTGCCCACAGTCTCTTCAGTTTCATCCTGTGTAATCTGTTGCTGCTTGATATGGGAACTCACTGGCCTAACACTCCACAACATTGACTGCATCAGAGTTGCTACAGTTTCCTATTCCTTCCCTTGGTATGCAACTCCAAATGAACATTTGTACTGGATTCCTATGGAAGGCTCCAAAATATCTTCATATGGCACCTGATCAGATATTTCCTGCTCCACTGATTTCTCCTTAATTTGGGGATCCATTGCTCTATCATGCTGTGATGTTACTTGAGTTAGATTTTCTACACTAAATCCTTGACTTTGCAGGTGCTCCATGACCTCAGTTTCTATTTCTTAAACTTCTCCATTACTAATCTTTTCTACTTTTCCTTTTTGTTTTCTTTGTTTTTTTAATTGTAAAATTTCCATGTCTGGATGCCTTTGCCTGTATTACTCTTCATATATCTCTGATGCTGCTCTTTTTGTATTAATTAGTTTTACTTTCTCCTTTGCATAAATATTGCACCATATTAAATTTCTTTTTCATTCTTATGTCCACATTTCTTCTTCAGATGTCTCCTGCTCCTCCTGTTTCTCCTTACTTTAGTGAGTAATTTGTTCCATCATGCTTTGATACAACCTGTGTTAGACTTTCTGCACAAACTCCATCACTTTGCAAGTATTTCATAACTTCCTCTTCTATTTCTTTAACTTCTACTTAACTAATATTCAGTTCTACATTCCCTCTTTGTGATCTTATTTTTTTGTGTGAAATTTTCCATATCTGGATGCCTTTGCCTGTATTTCTCTTTGAATATCTGTGGGCCTGTCTTTTTTGTGTTGATGAATTTGGCTTTCTATTTTGCATAAATATTGTACCATATCACATCTCTCTTTCTTTGCTATGTCCATATTTCTTTTTTTATACCTTTCGAAAGTCTCTAGATTTTATTCTTTATATTTTCACACTTCCTCAGTCACTTCCTTTTCCAAACAGCTCAAGGTTTCTTGGTCTATATATTTTCACAAATCTGTTGTATTAATGAACACAGATCTTTATTTGAAGCTTCTGAAAGTTTTTCTTGTGGAAGTATTTTTCTTTCCTCTAATTTATCTCATAATCATTTTGTATATCTTCTGTCTGAAAATTCTGAGCTTCTTGCAAAATGGTAACAATGCACAATGTCTTTCTTATCCTCAATAGTTTACTAAAATGTGGAAGAGACATGATACAGCAGCTTTGAGATGTTTGCTGCCCTCACGTGGAATCCTTGGGGATGCATTGAAGATTAAGCTGTTAGACTACTAAAGTATTTGTAGCTTTCACTATCCATTCTACAGGGATCTTCTGGATACCTTCATGGGACTTGCTGGGTACATCACAGGTATCAGTATCATGAATGCTACAGTCTGTTCTTTGATGATATGTTACAGTATGTAGAAGAGCACATGTGGTTGTCAAGGACCACAGAGGAGAGTAACAACACTATGTAGGCATTCTATTAAATACCCCATTTCCTTGAGGTTCTGAGAGCCATTGACTGCATACAACTTGATATCAAGGGCCTGCATGGTTCTCATGGGCAAACATACATCAGTCAGAAGGTTTTCCACTCTATCACTTGCCAGATGGTAGGCAGTGCACACAGTATTATATACAATGTGTCTTTACATCACTGGGGCAGTTCCCAGAGTTCCCACATGTGGTACACGTCTGACCTATGACAACTTAAAAGTCATTAGGGGTGTGAAAAAAAGTCTTTATTCAATTTCATAGACCAGCAGGCTTGCACATGGAAAGAACTACTTTTGCTATCTATGACTTCTGCAGCTAATCTGTTCAATCTACAACAGTGATTTCCCACAAGGGCATCTATTTGATTATGCTTTATATGCTATGAAGAGATAGCTAATGCCACCACTATGCTATAGAGTAGGAACACCACAGAGTATGTACTTGGATTGTTGAAGACCTGCTGCCTTAATTCCTCCTGCAGATGCAGCAGTATGGTCTGGAGACTTGCAGCTAAATATTTGCTGTCTGGGCAATTCTACACAATACTGTGGCCCACAAGCAGCTATAGCAAGGGGATTTTCTTCAGAGAACTAGACAGACCTAGGCCAGTGGTGGAGAATGTGCTGGCTGACAAGCCATTGGAGAAGCCAGCTGCAGGGGAAGACCATGCATTGAAGAGATAGGGTCAGAGTACTGCAGCACTAGCAAGAAGGCAGCATCTGGTCCACAACTGTGGGTCAGATTAGACACAAAAGATATTAAAGTCAATAAGTTCAATATGACGCCCATACTATGCTTTGCATTGTATTGACTGTTCACACTGTGGCTCAGACATTGCCTACCCTTATAACATAGCAGTGAAGGCAGGACACAGTTGTGTGTGCACAGGTGGGGAGATGTATGGTGACAGGAATCAGAAATGAGTACTGTGGTGGGTGGGGAAACAAAGGATGATGAAGGGAGTGTGTAATATGGAGAGGAGATTGGAGAAACTTGGTATACTGTGTAGTGAGAGATTAGTGCATCCTGAAGAAGGTAGATGTCTAGCAATTATGGGCTGTTGCTCAAAATGGGCTCCAGGAGACATGGCCCTTGAAGATGTGGTTACATTGTGGCAAGGACAAAGACAATCAATTAGACTGTGATCATCTGGCCTTACCATGTGTATGACAGATGAGCAGAAGCCATTGGAATGGTGACAGCACTGGAGTGTTATGGCAGTCCACCCTATTGTGACAGTGAAGGCACCTATGTACCTGTGAAACACAGCAAACATTTGGGCGATAACCTCATGTATGTCATTCCACAGCTTGCACTGTGTTCCTATCACTTCTGCCATGGAACAGGTAGCATCTTCAAATGCCTGGATGACAGCCATGCACATCCATTGAGTAATGGCCATTGTGACACCCATTTCAGGTAATAAGTAGGGGTCATGACAATGATGGTCACTAGCACCTCTGCACACTGCAGATGTGTAGGTAGGAGATGAGTGTGTTCCATACAGACAGTTGCTGGGCATGACCTTTTCTTCCACATGATCTGCAAAGGTGGCAGTGGTTTTTACAGGCAACAGAGTTGTGTCACTGAACATGGGTGGTGTTGTGACTTTCACAGTGACAGATTCAGGCAGTAGAAATGCTCCCTAGCCCTGTTCTACCCCAAGGCTGCTATCACTGTCGGTATCCGATGCAACACTGACATCAGCCATGTCTTGCTCCATAGCAGTGAACCAAATGACCATAGCACCTATGAAAGCAGGCAGGTAAACACCTGTGCGTAGCACCACTAATGTATGACAATTCCACTTCCCTGTGATGTATCAATGGTACAGATAACAGCTATACAGAGAATGATTGCAAACATACTTTGCATTATATGACTTTGTGCCTGTATCACATGTCTGTCTGTAGAAGTATGCAAGTATTGAGTTTCCTTGAGCTGACTGCACAGGCATAACACTAAAATGTGTTACTGGCATAAGGACATATTAGACAGAGACAAGATGAGCTCCTCCAATGCAGTCAGGGCAGTAAGCAATGACAGACCCCATCCACAGTCATACCCTCCTGTGCAAATGCATGAACCTTCTTATGTTAGTGACCCTGTGATGAATCTATTATCAGCAACCGACTCACACCACAAACACATTCAAAGCAGTCCCATTTGCTCTCATCTGTGCTCAGTATATGCCATCTATGTTCATGGAGGACCTGGATTAGTACAAAATCCTCTGCTTGGTAGAATGTCTTCAGGTGATTCCTCTCCTTAGGTACCATGAATCTACCTGTATATGCACACATAGTCAGTGTGCAGACAAATCATATGCACAAAAATGCATTCATATGATGGTGCAGCCACCATAAGGTGCCAGGATAGCGTACTCTCGTATGACAGCATAATTCCCTTAAGTAGTCCAGTTAGGCAGTCTGGGGAGCAATAGTCTTGTGCTGTGCACCTACTCAGCCACCCGCAATGAACTGTACCTATGAAAGCACAGCCATTGTTTGCTCAACACTGTCACCATACCATCCTCATCCCACCCACTTTATTTAATAAATGATGCACAAATGCAGATTTTGTACTTCTCATCTCAGTATTCCATTTCCCCACTTGTGTTTGTTACACCTGGCATTCAATAAGCATGTATCTGACAGATTCTTGGATGAAGCTTCATGGTTGCTGACCTATGTCATGATAAATTATTACCACCATGTTTTATACTCCCATGTATGATCTATCTTTTTATCTATCCGCACACACACACACACACACACACACACACACACACACACACACACACACACACACACACACACACACACACAAATATATATATATATATATATATATATATATATATATATATATATATATATATATATATATATATATATATATATATATATATGTCAATGTATACATTGCAAGGTATCCATGTTCCTATGCAGAGCACTGTTTGGTAGGTTACCTGCTAGCAAGCACTTGTGGACTTACAACTGCATGATAGAAGATCGGTCAACTCAGCTTCATTGCCCCATGCCATCACCCTGTTTGCAAATCTTGAACTGTTCAAATGCCCTACACTCAAGAGACTTGTTATGTAGCAATTAATCTTGTTCCTTGTGGCACATGTTGTGGCGTAGTACATTAACGCCATACCTCTATGTTGATTTTTTTTTTTTGGCATCGCACACTTAACAGCATTTTATCCTTCCAGAAATGTACTGCCACCAAGTATAGTACACATTACTGATTTCTGTTTTTGTGTATCCCTCTTTATAGCTCCCTTTTTCCTTCTCTTCTTTCTTAACTTGTCTTTTTTATTTTGTTTCTTTCCATGTCATGCATATCGAATGCAGTGCTAGACATGACAGTGAATGTGCTGCCGCAGTGTCCACCATGCCATGCACCAGCCTTGCTATCAACTGGTGTGTCCAAAGCAGTCTCCAGACCTGCCTCTTTGCAGGGTGATATAGGTCAATCAGCATGGGAAGAAATGGATGACCCCATGGTGACCTCTGCTGGTCTGAATTTGTTGGGGAGGGTGTAGGCTCACTAAAATGAAGCATCAGCAGTGAAATCTGTAATGTCGGTAGGCAGGAGCTGGAAAGCCTGGCGGCAGTTTTGGTGGTCCAGCAGTGGGACAGCAACACTAACAGCCTGGACTATGTCCTCATGCAACTGTCAGAGCCCTGCATTTATATGGCATTGACCAGTGGGCCGACAGTGGCAGAGCCCAGCTATGAGGGCTGTCACAGTGGTGACTGAACTTAGATTGGGTGCAGCACTGTACAGTAAAACAGTAGGCCATCACACCACACTATTCTCCATAATAGAGATCCTTTTCTTTGCATGTCAATTCACTCTCCAGTTCATTCTTCAATTTTCTCCATCTCCAACTTTCCTCCTTCTGTCCATGTCTCTTTTTAGTGTTCCCCTCTCATTTTGTGTCAGCACCTTCACTGTTGTTCTCTGTCTGCCTTTGCGTCTGTTTGTCTGCCTCCACTGTCATCTCCATTCCTTATTTCCTGTCCACACCATCTGCATGCTATCTGTTTCCTCTAGCCTTGTTTAAAAAATGGACACCTGTCTTAAAACAAAAATACCTTTCTTCCTCCCTATTGCTGATGTAGTTCTTCCTTTCCCTTTGCCCTTCTATGCATTCTACTGCTTGATTGTTCCTGTTACTGACTGTTCTATACAAACATATACTCCATATTTACAGTATAATTATTGGAGGGACTTTTTGTAGTCATTAGCTATTCTTTTAGCTATGCTCCTAGTGGCACTTCACTGCTTGTATGAACACTCATTGTCACAGTGTGGTACATGCACCCGCTAGGCTCATGAGGTCATGTGACTGATGTGGCACTCAACCAGTATTTATGTGGTGTGGTGTGTTTTTGACAATGCAGTGCCTCCTTATTCTGACTATGCAAACCAATGTGACAACTACTGTAGAGGTACTCATGCATAACATTGCATTACACTAAATTGACTGTTCTATTTGATGCCAATGTGAACATGAAATTGAGTTTTCTGATTCTGACCCAGAAACTGTGTCTGGTGAGAAAGTACATTTAAAACTATATTAGATACAAGAATCCCAGCACCAAACAGTCAGGGAAGAGGTACACAAAATATTTCACTTGGGCATGTAGAAGAATACCAACATGTGTAGAACTGTTATTTAGTGCTGGTTCCCATCCATATGTGTTTATAAAATTTTACGTTGAAGATTATGAGTGGGTCATCAATCCTAACTGACTTCTAAAGTTTTTTATACAGGGATGCCAATAATCTTGGCATTCATGTTGAGAACACATAGTAGTATGTTAGAATTGATGACCCAATCATGATCCTTTGTAGTGCATGGAGCTTTATCTGCTCCATGTACTACTAGTTAAAGTAAAAAAAAAAACAATAAGTATTTTTCTGGTCTCCAAAGCCATAAAGCACTTAGTGAGCATTGTCAAAAAGGCAGGGTAACACAGTCTCTTTAATTTACACTCACGAGAAGGAACTTTTGAAGTTCATCCAATCACAAGACATTAGAATATGTAAACCGGATAAAGGGGGAGGCTTGGTAATATTCGACAATTTAGATTACATTTCACGTATGACATCTTTGTTAAATAATGACACTTACCAAGCTAGTTCAAGGTCTGAGGTCAACACAGCTTACAATCTTATTAAATCTTGTTTAAATGATTTATTTATAGATGGAAGAATTGAGCAGGGCATGCTTAATTGCATGTGTGCCCTATTCCCTAGGTACCCAACACTTTTTGGAATACCGAAAATCCACAAAGACGTCACCAATCCACCTATGAGGCCACTTATTGATGGCCGCGGGTCACCTACTTATGCTTGTTCTAAAGTGGTTGACGTCATGTTACAAAAATATGTTTCTCTGGAATCCCACATTTGCAAGGACTCTTGGTCCTTTCTTACGAAGATCAACGAGTTGGGTTTCAATATGAGTTACAATTTTTTAACGATAGATGTGAGAGATCTATACACGTGTATTCCACATGACAACAGTACTGGATTGAAGTGGTTTGAAGAAATGTTAGTGCCTTTCAAAAGCATATCTCAAAATGATTTCACTACCATTCTAGTTCTGATGGAGTTAGTTCTCAAATACAATTTTTTATTTTTTGAAGGAGAATACTACAGGCAGACTAGTGGAGTGGCCATGGGTGCCCATTGTGCACCGACGTATGCAAACATTATTATGGCATACTGGGAGAATAAATACATTTTAACTCCCAAGTTTAAAGGAAAGTGGACCCTGTATAGTAGATTCTTGGACGACCTCTGTTTCTTTTGGAAAGGCACAAGAGATGAATTTGATGTTTTTGTGGAATACATCAATGGGACAACTCATTTTTTAAAATTTACAAAGAATTTTGACCTTAGACAGGTTTCTTACTTGGATGTGAATATAACAAAGACTGATGAAAAATTTGTCTCTAAGGTACACAGAAAAAAGACATTTTCAAACACTTATTTACATTTTACCAGTTCCCATCCGTTTCATTACAAAAAAAGTGTTTTAAAAGGACAATTTGTCAGAATAAGCAGAATGACTTCGGATGATGAAGTTTTCAACAAAGAATGTGACCTTTTGTGCAGGATGTTTAGTGAGAGAGGCTATCCAAAGGTATTATTTAATGGTATAAGGGAAGAAGTTCTTGTAGGGAGAAAAACTAGATTTGCACCTATACTTGGAGAAACTGACAAGTCAACACCAGCTACAAGTTCAGAACCATCTATAGAAGACTGTTTTATGTCAGGTCTTACCATTACTTATGATGGACAATCTAGTGTTGTGAGAAAAATTTTTGAAAATGAATGGTGGAACTTTTCTCAAGTTTCTGACCTTGGGTATATTTTCGACAATGAAATCAAATTCATTTACAAAAAGGGCAATAACATAAAAGGAATTTTAGAGAGGTAACAGAGACAGTGTTAACAAGAACACTAAGAATAAAACAGGAGTTTTTAAATGTGGAGCTTGCAAGTACTGTGCATATTTAAAGACAGGAAATAGCTGCTATATAGCTGCTAGAAAGAAAACCCTGACTTGTAAATCCTTTGTTAACTGTAACACAAATGGAATAATTTACGTCGCCTTGTGCAAAAATTGTACTGCCTTTTATGTTGGAAAAAGTGAGGCGAATCAAACAAAGAATTTACGAACACTCATATGACATCAGAACATTATGTGCCAATAACTCTCTGTACAAACACACTTTAACTTGTAAGGATGCTAGTTTTGAATTTTTTGTGGTTGAGGTGGTCCCCAAAGACCCCAGAGGGGGAATGTGGGAAACATTATTAGAATACAGAGAGTTATATTGGCAAATAACATTAGAATCTAATAAATATCCTGGAATAAATGACATGATTTCCTTAACTCCGGTATTGAAACTAAGAGCAGCAAAATTATGAAGGGGTATGATATCAATTCATTTTTTACATACAGTTTTTTTGGTTGAAAAACATTCATATAGTTGCACTATCATTTGCTACCAGCAGAGGGGAGTAGTGATTCTAATTACAGTACTTTTATATACTTTATCATATATTTTTATATGCATGCTCTCATCAAGTTTTTAAACTTTTTTCTACAAAATGTATTTAATTCAAGGACACTAAGCAGATCTATTTTTCAAACTATTTTTAATTGTTTTTAACTTTTACAACCAGTGTATTTATTTCAACATTTGTGTTTTATTTTTGTGAACAACATTGTTTTTGAATCATCATTTAGGTGGTGGTTAATTAATAATTAATTAACTTTTAATTGTTAAAATTCATTGGTTGTGAGCATCTTCTTATTTGTATTTAAACACCAGGTTTCTCGGTTTAAGTGATTTGCATTTCATGCTGAAGAAGGATAGGCAAACGTTGATGTGTGGATTGTTTTACACTGCGTATTGTCTGGAGTATTGTGGAACTTTTTGTTCTATGCCCAATTAAACCTTCGTTTTGTGTTACTTAGTTGTTGACTGGGTGCTTTCATTTTGGTTACTTGTTCAGCGGCACCTTCCTTTCCTACTTGGTTATTGTTTAGCATGGAGGACACAGCGGCGAGTTCACAAGAAGGTGAGGGCAGGAGAAATGAGATTGGGGAACTACGTAGCTCATCGGACAGCTTACTCAGCTTGTCAGTCTGCTGACACCTGTTAGCCAATCCGTGGCTACGTTTCTTAGCTCCATCTCTCTGCCTGGGAACCAGGAAGCTATGAGGCGTATAGCTTGAATGAAGATACGCCTGGGTTGAACATAAACAACACGGACAATGTCCATGATGAGAAATTACTAACACTGGCGTTCTTAATGATTTTCCTTGTTTTTCGTTTGACGACAGTCAGATTAGACGCCCTTTACCTCAGCGTCCAGCCAGCAAAGGCAAGGACTCCACCCGTGTTGTGGGGTCCAAACAAGGTACTGAGACACTTTTTAGTGACATAGTCATCGTCAAATTTGATTTTTCCTACAAAAAGAATGTGGTCACTACAAAGGGAATTATTCCCAACTTACAAATGATTTACATTTTATTTAAACAAATATAAAATGTTAGAATTGGACAATGCCTATCTTAAACACTGTTTGAAATTAGAAATTGTACCCAAGGGTTTGAGGGTAAGCAAGTACCCTAACAATGTTTATGAAGGGACTGAATTTCACAACAATTTGTTAAAGGCTTTTTGATAAATGTGGTTTTGCTATCATGGAAGCTATAATTGCAAACAATGAGGGTGAAATGTTAAAACTGTCTAAATCAATAGAGGAAACTAACAAAGCAGTAATTAATGATCTTATGTTTACTGTGGAAGAAAATAGAGGAAAGTATAAGAAATTACTTAAAGATATTGAAACACATTGTTTTGAAGTACAAAATAGAAAATTTGGTAAAATTGATAGGGATATGTATGAATACAAAAATAAGATACAATACCCCAAACCCAGGTTTTCTAACAGGAGAATGAATTCAGAACTAAATAATGAAAATGAAAGTGGTGTGTTACATGATAGACCCAATGATGTATTTGGAGAAACAGATTGTGACGAGTTTCCCCCTTTGCGTAGATCTGAGAGGTTATCACACAAGGAACCCGTCAGTTACAATTCAAAAAACTTCACACGGAGGGGACAACAAGTTTGGAGGTACAACCAGTGGCACCAACATTAGATATAACAAATATAGGAAAAATATGGTCCTTTAACGACTTCAATATATTCAACTACTCTAATATTGAACTTACTAGGACCCATTTTGACCTTTTCTCCAAGGGTTTTGGTTTCATTCCACAAGTTAAGACCAATGTGTTTAAACTACTGTTAGACATCAAACTATTTATCAGAAAGAAAAACCTTGAAATATTCTTCAAGGGCAAGGGTACACCAGATGTTAACAATAAACTCAGGCCTTAAGAGTACTTTCAACCCTCCATTACACCCTCAGTTAAAAAACTTTGAACTAAAGCTAGAACATGAATTAAGAAAGTCTTTATGCAAACATTATGTCTACCCTAACCTGACTGAGAGTGAGAATATGATTTTAGACAATTTGAGCAAGGACAAGTGTCTTGGATCATGAAGCCTGACAAAGGTGGGGTGTTGTCTTTATGGACCGTATCACTTATGAAGGGAAGATGTTAAATATTTTAAACAACACAGACAAATATAGTAGGACTTCCCTAAATGAAATACACATAGCATACAACAGGATACGGGGACATTTACAGGATTTATTGCTGGAGGGATCCATTGATTTAAAAACTTATAACTTTTTGACAGTAACAAAACCCAAAATTCCTTCCATTTCGGGATCCCAAAAGTACATAAAGACACAAATGACCCACCTCTTAGAGTCATTGTTTCCTCAGAGGGATCAATTACTTCACCCCTTGCCAAGTATATTGATGTCAAGATAAAAAACTTAGTAAATGACAACGAGAACATCTTAAAAGATTCATGGGATTTTTAAGGAAAATAAAACCTACCTTACATACAGAAACTGCAGGTTTTGGCACCTTAGATGTCATAGATCTTTTACAAGTATCCCACGACACTGGATTGAAGTGGTTTGAAGAAATGTTAGTGCCTTTCAAAAGCATATCTCAAAATGATTTCACTACCATTCTAGTTCTGATGGAGTTAGTTCTCAAATACAATTTTTATTTTTTGAAGGAGAATACTACAGGCAGACTAGTGGAGTGGCCATGGGTGCCCACTGTGCACCGACGTATGCAAACATTATTATGGCATACTGGGAGAATAAATACATTTTAACTCCCAAGTTTAAAGGAAAGTGGACCCTGTATAGTAGATTCTTGGACGACCTCTGTTTCTTTTGGAAAGGCACAAGAGATGAATTTGATGTTTTGTGGAATACATCAATGGGACAACTCATTTTTTAAAATTTACAAAGAATTTTGACCTTAGACAGGTTTCTTACTTGGATGTGAATATAACAAAGACTGATGAAAAATTTGTCTCTAAGGTACACAGAAAAAAGACATTTTCAAACACTTATTTACATTTTACCAGTTCCCATCCGTTTCATTACAAAAAAAGTGTTTTAAAAGGACAATTTGTCAGAATAAGCAGAATGACATTGGATGATGAAGTTTTCAACAAAGAATGTGACCTTTTGTGCAGGATGTTTAGTGAGAGAGGCTATCCAAAGGTATTATTTAATGGTATAAGGGAAGAAGTTCTTGTAGGGAGAAAAACTAGATTTGCACCTATACTTGGAGAAACTGACAAGTCAACACCAGCTACAAGTTCAGAACCATCTATAGAAGACTGTTTTATGTCAGGTCTTACCATTACTTATGATGGACAATCTAGTGTTGTGAGAAAAATTTTGAAAATGAATGGTGGAACTTTTCTCAAGTTTCTGACCTTGGGTATATTTTACAATGAAATCAAATTCATTTACAAAAGGGCAATAACATAAAAGGAATTTTAGAGAGAGGTAACAGAGACAGTGTTAACAAGAACACTAAGAATAAAACAGGAGTTTTTAAATGTGGAGCTTGCAAGTACTGTGCATATTTAAAGACAGGAAATAGCTGCTATATAGCTGCTAGAAAGAAAACCCTGACTTGTAAATCCTTTGTTAACTGTAACACAAATGGAATAATTTACGTCGCCTTGTGCAAAAATTGTACTGCCTTTTATGTTGGAAAAAGTGAGAGGCGAATCAAACAAAGAATTTACGAACACTCATACGACATCAGAACATTATGTGCCAATAACTCTCTGTACAAACACACTTTAACTTGTAAGGATGCTAGTTTTGAATTTTTTGTGGTTGAGGTGGTCCCCAAAGACCCCAGAGGGGGAATGTGGGAAACATTATTAGAATACAGAGAGTTATATTGGCAAATAACATTAGAATCTAATAAATATCCTGGAATAAATGACATGATTTCCTTAACTCCGGTATTGAAACTAAGAGCAGCAAAATTATGAAGGCGTATGATATCAATTCATTTTTACATACAGTTTTTGGTTGAAAAACATTCATATAGTTGCACTATCATTTGCTACCAGCAGACGGGAGTAGTGATTCTAATTACAGTACTTTTATATACTTTATCATATATTTTTATATGCATGCTCTCATCAAGTTTTTAAACTTTTTTCTACAAAATGTATTTAATTCAAGGACACTAATCAGATCTATTTTTCAAACTATTTTTAATTGTTTTTAACTTTTACAACCAGTGTATTTATTTCAACATTTGTGTTTTATTTTTGTGAACAACATTGTTTTTGAATCATCATTTAGGTGGTGGTTAATTAATAATTAATTAACTTTTAATTGTTAAAATTCATTGGTTGTGAGCATCTTCTTATTTGTATTTAAACACCAGGTTTCTCGGTTTAAGTGATTTGCATTTCATGCTGAAGAAGGATAGACGAAACGTTGATGTGTGGATTGTTTTTTACACTGCGTATTGTCTGGAGTATTGTGGACCTTTTTTGTTCTATGCCCAATTAAACCTTCGTTTGTGTTACTTCGTTGTTGACTGGGTGCTTTCATTTTGGTTACTTGTTCAGCCGGCACCTTCCTTTCCTACTTGGTTATCAGTACAGAATGGGTTGCGGAGCTGATGAGGAAACACAATGCTCCAAGCAGGGATATTTCTCTTGTTATGGAGCTTTTGGACCTGATCTTAACTAACAATTACTTTTTGTTCAACAATAAGTTCTTTTTGCAAAAAGTAGGGTTGGTGATGGGCTCCCCTTGTGGGGCTAGTGTTGCCAATTTGGTAATGGCCCAATGGGAGTCCAATTTTGTCTTTAAGGATGGCTCGGGTACTGAATCCATCATTTATTACACCAGATACCTTGATGATATTTTCATTTTGCTAAAAGGTGATAGTGAATTAGCTTCTAGTTTAGTAAATAAGTTTAATTCAACTACCAGCTTTTTACAATTCACTTACACATTTAGCACTGACTCTATTTCATATCTTGATATCTTTTTGAGCAAGAATGTCATTAACAATTGTTTCACTGCCAGAATCTTTAGGAAAGAGACTTATTCCAACTCGTTCCTACATTTCTCAAGCTGTCACCCATTTCACCAAAAGAGATCTGTGGTAAAAGGTCAGTTGGTGAGAGCTTCATGGATATCTAGTCTCAATGTGGACTTTGTCAGTGAATGTAAGCTTTTGAAACAAATGTTCTTACATCGAGGTTATCCCGAGTCCCTCATTGACAGCCTAACTGAAGAAGTTCAGTCTAAGCGGAACACCAATTGGTTTAAACCAATATTGAGGTCCACTGTCGACTGTCAAACCCTTGATGTTAGTGTTGTCTCGTCTAGTGGCACTCTTGAGCTGCCTATTTTAAACAACGGGTCACCTTCTCTTGTAAGTGAACAGGCTTTTCAGCACACTTTTGTTACTTCTTTTAATGCACAAAGTAAACACATTATCAGGTTGTTTACCAAAAACTGGGAGTTGTTTAGATCTAACCAAATGGTTTTTGACTTTCTTGGTGACAAACCAAAAGTGTTTTTTAAAAAAGGTAAAAGCTTAAAAAACCACCTCGAGAAACATGACAGACCTCTAACCAGGTTAAAAGGAATGTTCAAATGTGGATGTTGCAGTTACTGTAAATTTATGGATTGTATTAACAACTTTCCATTAAATGGTTTGACTTACAAACTCAAATCTAAATACAACTGTAACAGCAAATTCATAGTTTATCTGGCTAAGTGCTCGGACTGTTTTGCTTTTTATGTGGGTAAGACTGAGCGAAGGCTCAGGGATAGGGTATATGAGCATCAATATGCCATATCCCGCAGTAAGCTTGATAATGCTTTAGCAAAACATGTCCACAACAACCCTTTACACAAGTTTAAGTACTTGGTTATTGATGACTTTATCCAGGATGTTCATGGGGGCCCAGCTTCATTTAAATTGGAGGAATTAGAGCTACTATGTCAGATTAGGCTGAATGCTTTTAATCACCTTGGGTTGAATGAAGCTTGTTCAATTTCATGTATATTAAAGCTCCTTAGTTTACAAAGATAGCTTTTGTACTTTAAGGTATTATCCTTAGGGTTTTGCTGACTGTTTTTGGGGGCTGGTTTATTAACTTGTTTGCTGCGATCTCACTAAGTGGTATATTTACACTTTAAGAGGAATTGTTGTTTAAATTGAATTATTGATTGTTTAATTACTTAATTTTCCCGCATTTTTTAATTTAAAAGTATGGTAGCTGAGTGATGTATTATCTTCTGAAGAAGTTTGTTTTCTTGATACAAATGAAAAGCGCTTAAAGATTTTACTGGTTTTTATCCCTTTGGCTTGTTTGATCTGGATTTAATCAATTCTACATTAAATCGTTGCCCAACTTTGGATACCGTCTCGTCTGTTTTTGTAAGTTTATCAGTTTGCTGTGCCTCAACTCTTTTCTGAGAACACATAGTAGTATCTTAGAATTGATGACCCAATCATGATTTTTTTGCAGTGCATGGAGCTTTATCTGCACCATGTACTACTAGTTAAAGTAAAAAAAAAAAAAAAACAATAAGTATTTTTCTGGTCTCCAAAGCCATAAAGCACTTAGTGAGCATTGTCAAAAACGCAGGGTAACACAGTCTCTTTAATTTACACTCACATCCCATGCTTCTCAACTGTCCAGATTTTCATAGAATGTTCAGGTTTTTGTCTCATATGTTTGATCTGTTCCTCATAAAGTCCATGGTTTTCAGACAAATTAGGGCAGCCGCAGTGGTGCAGTGGTTAGCATTGCCACCTTGCAGCAAGAGGTTTTCCGGTTCGATCCTCGGCTGGGGTGCCTTCTGTGCAGAGGCTGCATGTCCTCCCTGTGGTCGCGTGGGTTTCCTCTGGGTGCTCTGGTTTCCTCCCACATTCCAAAGATATGTTGTAGGTGGATTGGACACTCTAAAATTGGCCTTAGGCATGAGTGTGTGCATGTGTGTGCCTTCTGTAGAAGGTTGGGTGCTGGGCTGGCAACTCGACACTGTAAAAACTCCACTGCCAATTATGAGCAGACAGGTGATCCACTGTGGCGACCCCTAACCGGGAAAGCCAAAAGAAGAACTGAGAACTGAATTAGTAAAATAATGACAAACATTTAAGTTTCAGACTTCATACCCTTCAGAAAGTGCATGTGAACACACACCCTCTTATTCTAGAAACTCTCTTCAGTTTATAAAAGGAATTCAGGGACACATTATTGGTATGGACAGCAGACGGATGAACAAGTCTTTATTCTGCTACTCTCATTTCCTGGTCAGTATTGGCAGATTTTACTGCCTAGCTCTAGACCTGACCTTAATAGGGGGAGCTTAACATTTGTATTAGATCTCGCGCCACTGTAGTACTTAACTCATTAGTCTTTTTTCCCAGTATTGGAGTATAATCTTCTTGCTCCATGCACTACAAAGGTTTTAAAATGACTTTAGAAAAAATCACCATGATATCCAAATTTGATCCATTTGCCAAATCTTGAATACATATATCTATATATATATATCTATATATATATATATATATATATATATATATATAAATATATATATATATATATATATATATATATATATATATATATATATATATATATATATATATATATATATATATATATATACATATATATATATATATACATATATATATATATATATATATATATATATATATATATATATATATACATATACATATATATATATATATATATATATATATATATATATATACATATATATATATATATATATATATATATATATATATATATATATATATATATATATATATATATATAGATATATGTATATATATATATATATATAGGTTCATAGGTTCATACTAGGCTATCTGCCCTAGGGCATTTATAAGCCTAGCCAGAGTGTGTGTGGCTTTCACCACCCCTTAGGATGAGAATACTATACCCATTAGTTTGCTGTGCCTCTGTCCAGCAGTGATACAGAGATGATTCCGGGGTAAACCTCGATCTCCCATCCACTCGTCAAGATTTCTCTTGAACAGAGTCAGTGAGGGCTCTGCCTCACATGGACTGGGATTCTGTTCCATAGTGTAGGGAGTCTCTGGGTGATGAATCTGTCCCTCCAGCACGTCCTATTTATATCCATGATGAGGTTTAAGTCTCTTGCTCTCGTGGCTCTGGTGGATTTGGATTTTTTGAGGTGGAGCATGTCCATTAATTCCGGGTTGGACATGGCCTTGTATGTCAGGCACAGATCACCTCTGAGCAGGCGGTATGCGACTGAATAGAGCTGGAGTTTCTTCAGTCGGGCATCGTATGACATATGTTTGAGCCCCTTTATCCTTTTGGTGAGGAACTTTTGGGGTCTTTCCAACTGCTGCAGGTGTCGGGTAAGGTACATTCCGAATGGGGCGTTGTACTCAATCATTGGTCTGATAAGTGAAGAGTACAGGGGTACAATGACCTCTCCTGATCTGGATGTGAATCCCTTCATGATCAGGTGGGCAATGTAGAAGGTCTTCCTAACCACTTTGGCAATGTGAGTGTCAAAGAGAGGTTACTGTCAACTTGGGTCCCCAGGCCCTGATAACTTCTTCCATGTTTAATGGATTACCACCTATGTGGTAATTAGGGGTTACCTTGTTTTTCCCAAAGGGTATGACTATACATTTTTTGGCATTTAGCTTAAGGCCATGGCTCTGGCACCAGTTATCCATTTCTATGAGACCTTTCTGGAGGATGTCTGTGTCTGATGGAGTGTCAATTATGGTGCCCAGTTTGCAGTCATCTGCAAATTTTGTCAGCCACAATCCCCCTATGTTTGCCTGCACTTCAGAAAAATAAATGCCAAACAAGAGGGGGCCCAGGACTGAGCCCTGTGGGACACTGCTCGTGACCGGCTTAGAGTCTGACATGGCACCAGCAACTCTAACCCTGTGTGTTCTGTCCTTGAGCCAGTTTGCAACCCATCTTGTGACATATGGGTTTACATCTAAGCTGGTGAGCTTTTCTATGATGCCCGAGTGGGGTATTGTGTCGAATGCTTTTGCTAGGTCAAGGTAGGCTGTGTGAACTGCCTTACCTTCATCAATGGCCTTAGTGACTGTTTCGAAAAAGTCGACCAAGTTCAAGAGGCAGGATCTGCCCTTGACAAAGCCAAATTGGGTAGGATCCAGTGTCTGTAGGTCCCCAATGTCTTTATTTATGAGTTCCATTATGATCCTCTCCATAGCTTTGCAGACAAGGCTCATCAAGCTTATGGGGTGGTAATTTCAAGGGTCCGTAGAAGCACCGCCTTTGTGGAGTGGGACCACAGTTGCCGTACGCCATTCTTTGGGTACGTATCCTGTAGTAAGGCTAAGATTAAACAGCAGCCTTATGTGTGGGTTTAGTTCCTCATTGAGTTCGTGTAGCACACAGCCGGGGACACCGTCCGGTCCCATTGATGCTGTGTTTTTTGCTTTAGAGAGAGCAGCTCTCACCTGGGCATCTGAGATGTTTGGGAGGCTAGACTCTGGTGGGATAGATATTTCTCCTTTTGGGGGAGGGAGGGAGAAATTTGCACTGAACCTGTCTGCCAGTATGTTGGCAATGTCTGTGGGTTCAGTGATTTTTTATCATTTTGGACTAATTCTGAGCATATCTGGGAGTTTCCACCCAGGTTTCTAACATAGCTAAAGAAGGCTTTATGATTGTCTTTTGTGTCATTAGCGATTTTTCTCTCAAAGTTGGCCTTGGATGATTTTATGAGTGATCGTAGTTTTTTGCTAGTATTGATCAGAGATGCCTTCCCATTTAGGGATTTTGCTCTGTCATGTAGTAGCTTTCTCCTCTTGTTGTAGAGTTTGTTTATGGCTGGAGTCCACCAGACCGGGTGCCTGCCTTTGGTGGTAAAGGTCTTGATTTTATTAGGGATTGCTTGATCCATACATTCCTGGAGGTGCTCGTAGAAGGCATTTGTAAAGGTTTCAGCAGCGTGGGTTGTGGTTTCCACTGGCTCGGGGGCCTTGAAGGATACCACTCCAGTCTTAAGAAGTGCGAAGTTTGCTTTTGAGAAGTTCTTCACTGTGGTCATTTTGGTGGGGTGCGGGAGGCATGTGGATCTCCAGTGAGATTAATTTATGGTCTGATCTCACCAATGAGGGATATACTTCGGTGTGGAGCATTTTGTCCCCATGTTTGTGATGATCAGGTCTAGTATATTTTCTCCTCTTGTGGGAATGGTGACTAGTTGTTCCATAGCATTTGAGTTTATGAACTCAAGGAACCTTTGGGCTAGGGTGATGGGGCTTGAGTAATGTTCCCAGTCTATGTTTGGGTAGTTGAAGTCACCCAATATGATGGTGTTTGGAGAGACATTTATACTCTCCAGTGTCTTCAGGAAGGCTGTGTGGGTTTCCTGAGTTTGAGAAGGTGGTCTGTAGCATGTTACAAACTGTAGGGCAGTTTTACCTATGGTTAATTGCACCTGGATGGTCTCCGATGCTTGTGCGTTGCCACTAACCTGGAGGTGTGGGTATCCTTTATGAATATGGATACTCCCCTCCTTTGTAGTTGGTCCGGATTTTGGGGCGGGCAGCATGATAAGAGGTATAACCTGATAGTGCTGGGGTGCTCTCAGGAGCCTTGAACCAGGTTTCAGTCACAGCACAAACATCGATGTTCTCCATACTGAGGAGGGCTTGAGGTGCATCTTGAGGTTTAGACTTCTAGCATTGAGCAGTATTACCCTTAGTTTTTCTCCATTTTTGTTTTCTAGGGCGGTAGGTTTATCATTTGAGCCTTGCCTAAAAGGCACTATGGGGTGGCAAGAGCCTTTGCCAATATCCGGAAGCCCAGGGGTGACAGGTGCAAGCCGTCCCTTGCGAAGCAGCGTGGCTTGTCAAGCATGTCATCCCAGGCAGACAGACATTGGATCCCCTTAGAATGACAACAGCAATTAAGCCAATTATTAAAGCTGATCATTTTGTCTCTGTATTGTGGCATCATTCTTGGTGAGGGTAGGATACTGCTCAGGGTCAGGGTCATACCGGCCTGGGCTACATAATCTGAGAGCTCCTCTATGTCTCTTTCATGTAGTCCAGGGAGGTGTCTCAGGTCGTTCACACCGGCATGGACAATGACTGAGTCATACTTGTACTTGCTGTGGAGTGACCTGAGTGCTTGTGTTATGTGGTGGATTCTAGCACCTGACAGGCAGCTAACTGTGATCTTTTTCTTGTTCAGTCTGGTGAGTGGGACGTCAGTGTGTCTGACTATGGAGTCACCTATAACAAGTGTGTCTGGCATTGTGTTTGGCCTTAAGGGCTGTGACTGTTTAGCACACTGACTTTGAGAACTATGTGTTGCATGTCTTATGTCTTGAGGTGGCAGTTGCTTGGGTGTCTGCTTTGGAGGCCTCTGTAGTTTTGGTAGATTTTTGATCAGTGCCTCCGAGTATGTCTTTGTGTGTTTATGTGTTTGTTTTGCATTTGTGATAGTTCTATGTGAAACTGGGTTTGTGGTGTGCGTGGTTTCCTTCTCCTCCTGTCTGGTCTTGCCAGTCCTGAGTTGAGAGAGCTCAGCCTCCAGTTTGGCTATATAGTTGCATCTCTCACATGTATTTGTGTTTTGTGGGAGAAGGAGTGGGTTGTCTGTGTACATGAGGCAATTGTAACATTGCCTCAAGATGCCAGATTCACCAGCTGAACAGGAGAGGACGCTAGCAACTGACCCTTGACATGCTAGAAAAAGTGAAAAAGTTTGCTGTGTAACTGAGTCAGAAGGGACCTATAGGAAATGGGTACTCAAGGGGATTCTAGGCTAATGTAGTACTTTGTTTAGTATACAAGTACTTTACCTATATAAAAATGCTTTAGGAGCAAGTGCTGAGCTATTGAGATAGAGAATAGACTGTTTAGATTGCAAGTAGAGAAGTTCTAAGGGAAAAATTGAAGAGCAGACTTTACGGAGCCAGAAATAGTTTAACCTTGTTTAACCGGCTGCCCGATGGTGCTCTATGGGCAACTCCCGCTAAATCACGCCAAAGCTGCTAAAGCGGGCTTTATAGCAGGGGTTGAAAGGACCTAGGAATTGACCTAAAATGGCCAATAAACTACAAGTTTCTGGCTGGAACCACTGCTCTAGGGACAAATAGGCTGCTCAGTGCTCCCCACTCCCACTGGTGAACAAAGAAGCTTCCCTTTATCCAAATAAGGATATGGAATAGCACAGGAACCAAGCCAAAGCCCAGAGATCAGCAAACTCTGAAGACTGGACTATTCTAGTTCAGTAAGGTGGGAAAACAAGATTTTTTTTTTTTTTTTTTTTTTTACAGAAAACAGAGGAAAAACAGACAGTAAATGCTATAAATGCTTTTAAACGGCTAGCGCACTTGAGTGTGTTAGCCTACAGGTAAAATTAAGCAACAAATAACTTTTTTAAAAGTGCAAAACAGTTAATCAACACAAAAACAGTTTAAATAGAATGCAGAGCTGTATAAACAGGCGAAAAAGCAGTCGCTAAGCAGTAAATAATCAAAAAGCCAGAAAAAAATACTTAAATCAGGAAAAAGTCACTCTTTTGCTCTCTGCTGCTTGTAGAACTCTGCAGTACACCACGAGGAGCTGTGCTGAGTTGAATACGATGTATGTATATATATATATATATATATATATATATATATATATATATATAGGGTCTATATTAGATGAACAAATGCTTAAAATGTCGAGTACGACATGCTCGGCTGCTTTTAAGCGAATATTCATCTAAGCGAAACCCCAGAATACCAAAACAAGGTGTTTCAAAAAGTTATAGTTGACCAGCCATCAGGAAGCCAATGGCTGACGGCTGCAGTGTATTGTACACCATTACAACCACC
>NC_056728.1:466687855-466825355 GCF_019279795.1 Protopterus annectens | reverse complement strand
TAATTACCTTTTAAGCTTTGCAATTGAATAAGGAATAATTACTGATGAAACCATGTATATTGACAGCACAAAACATCAGCTTTTTGAACCAATTATAGTACAACTAACAATGTATGTTAATGCGTTGAGAAATATACTGATGCAAATAGATTGCCATATTCATTTTGAAAATGGCAAGGTATTTTACAAAACATGTTTAGGAGTTACATCTATTTCTCTTTAGCTGTATTAAAGAAAGCATTTTTATTTTAGCTTTAACAAGTCTGACACTTATTTTCATATGTTGCCTGTAATATATTTAGTACTAAATTAATGCACAAATATAGAAGCAGAGGGGGGAGCATGTGTGATACATATTGATCTTTATAGTGTTTGAATATTTTTTCTATAGTTGATCTAACCATTTATTTCTACATGCCAGAAAAATTATGCAGACCTGTACTTTCAGAAAAAAAGGCTGACTATCAATGTTATATACCAAAAAAAAAAAAAAACAATTACTCATGCATGTTGTTGTTTATAAGGAGAGTTGCCCCTTCTTTCTTTGAAAGGATGTGTAACAGATCTAGTCCTCTGAACTGTGCAGTAAGCAAATATGGATTGCCTAAACCATACAATATTAAGATATCAGTTTTCTTAATGCTGTTTCCAGCAGATGATTTCTTTCCCAGGTTCTCAGGAGATGCTAACTTACCTATCATGCACAAAAGAATACTGCTCTCTAGTGGAATCAGAACAAAATTCTATCAGCTCACCTTGCGTTATTTTTTTTTTTATGAACAAATGAAGCAGGCAAGCATGTCATGAGGTTATGCTATGTTATGATCCTTACTTATGATTATTATGATGTTGTACTGTAAGATGTTTTATCCTTTAATTAAGCAAAGTTAATTATCGGAACTTCCCTTGAGGAAAGAACACAGCATATTCTGTGACTTTATCATCTCTTGCTATGAATATTGTTGGCTATGTCACAGAGAAAAATGCTTGCAGTTAATAACTACAAATTCTCACTGAGAGTTGCAGTAACTAGCAGACATGCAACTTATTTATTCATGATTAATGAAGACATCTGTATAACTGGAATTTTAAATAATATTTCTTTCAACACTGAAACTAATATTCTTAGAGCTGTATCACTTTCATGAGGTTATTATTCAGCTCTTGAAAATAATAGGAATGTTTTTTTCAAGACGCAGAAAAGTACACATTATGTAAAACAGTGTGGTACATAACATACGGTATGTAGCATACAAATATGTACACATTTCTGTACGTTTAATATAAACCACTATAAATATTCTATTTCATGAATGCATTTTCTTTTTTTTTGCTTGTTTTCTTTCATTTTTACCCACAGATTGCAAGAATGTCACAACACAAGTAATGAAATTAGGCATGTATATGGAGGTATATCAATATTTTGATAAGCAGGGGGTTACTTTGTATACTTCCTAAATTAGAACAGGAAATAAAGTCCAAGCCCCTTTTAGGTGCTCTATTTATAATAGCATTTTTGCAGGTATGTTGAGTGTGCAAACTAAACTGTTACTCTTTTGTACAATATTGCCACAGAGAATTCTGAGTTAATTAAGAAAAATGGCAGCACCACACGGAGCTGATAAGAAAACAACTGTTATGATGTAGAATTTGATATCTGCCATACACAGGCAGTGTCACATAATAGTGATTAGTAAAAAGCATGGTCCTCAGCTCTGAAAACAACACTTAACCTTCAACCATATCATTGTTTTAATAGCAGTGTATCTCAGGTGCTACTGATGTGAAGAATAAAAAAAAAAAAGAAGCAGATAGGCATCATTTCTTTCTCTTATAGTAATTCTAATCATCTTACACCTTTTATTATTTTATTTATAGTACGAGTTTAATCAACTTCTGTTGCTCTATTGGTTATGATGCGACTGAACTGCTTTGAAGAAAAAAATGTATCCATAACTTAGACAGGTTTACTTCTCACTCTGCCATCCAACTAATTAGATATTATTGAGGCAGTCATCAGCTATTCCCATAAATGTACAAACTGATTCAATAAAAAGCTTTGGCAGCAGCACAAGAATGTGATGTGTTCACTGCAAGTCTTTTGCTCAATGGCACTTCCAAGAAAGTTGTAAGGTAGAATATGTTCAACTTCATGCTACTCAAGTCAGAAGTGACAAACTTCATGATGCCCATGCAGATGGTAGCTGAAAATTCGACTGCTGAATCCTACACTAAGGCACTGTATGAGCGCATCCACTCGTGCATGAATTGTGCCATCCCAAATAGAACCAAGACACTCTCCTCCAAAAAAAGGAAGTCAATCTGGTGGTCTCCTGCCATAACCAAATTATACAACAGAAGAAAGAAACTGTTGCAGAAAAGAGGAAAATCCCAGGATGCAAAAAACTCCCTTAACAGCCTCAGTAAGAAGCTGAGATCCCTCATAAAATCCTCCAAAGCTAGTTACGAAAATAAAATTGCCAAAAATTCCAAAGACAACCACAAGGTATTCTATAGCTATGTCAAGAATCTAAATGGCAATGTTCAGATATGCTCTGAGCTACAACAGAATGGCATTACATATACTGATCCCAAGGATATTGCCAATATCCTGGCAGATCGATTTAGTGCAAACTTCACCCCACTCTCACCCCTTAAAGGGCCCATCTCAATACCAGAAGATTGCCAAATTCAGGTAATCACGGCCACACAGGTAGAAACTGCACTTTCCAAAGCTAAGAATACAGCATCCATGGGACCAGATGACATCCTGGGCTGTGTACTAGATGTACTACAAAATGAAATAGCACCTCACCTAAGTGTTATGTTTAATCATAGCCTCACCTCAGGCTTCTTGTCCACTGAGTGGTGCACAGCTACAATTATCCCACTCCACAAGGGGGGGGATCCACCTTGGATCTCAAGAACTACCATCCCATCATTCTGACGAGGCTGATCTGCAAGGGCATGGAGTGCATTATCATGGAACTTATAAACAAAGACATTGGCAACCCTCAAACACTGGACCTCACCCACTTTGGGTTTGTGAAGGGTCGATCTTGTCTCCTGAACCAGATAGACTCCTTTGAATCAGGGTCCAGAGCTGTGGATGAGGGTAAGGCAGTCCACACAGCCTATCTGGACCTCGCCAAGGCCTTCAACACCACCCCCACCCTGGAATCATCAATAAACTTACTAAGCTTGGCATAAATCCCTACGTCACTCGATGGGTTGCCAACTGGCTTACTGACAGAACCCAGACTGTAAAAGTAGTCGACTCCAAATCCAACTCCAGACAAGTGAAAAGTAGAGTACCTTAGGGTTCAGTTCTGGGACCGCTCTTGTTTGGCATCTACTTCTCTGCAGTGCAGGCCAACACTAAGGGACTCTGGCTAACAAAGTTCGCAGATGACTGCAAACTGGGAGCCATTATTGAATCCCCAAATGATGTGGATATTCTACAAAATGGCCTTACAGAAACAGATGCTTGGTGCCAGAGCAAGGGCTCAAGCTTTATGCCAAGAAATGTATAGTTATCCCCTTTGAAAAAGACATGTACCCATAAATTACCAAATAGGTGGTAGTACACTAAACACCAAAAGTGTGATGAGAGACTTAGGGACACAAGTGGACAGTGGTCTCACCTTCGATAACCACATTGCCACAACAGTCAGGAAATCCTTCTCTGTGGCATACCTCATCACTAAGGGCTTTTCATCCAGAAAAAAGGAGGTCATTATCCCACTGTACTCATCCCTCATTAGACCCATTGTAGAGTACAACGCCCCATTGGGTATGTACCTCACAAGAGATCTGCAACAGCTGGAAAGACCACAGAAATACCTCACTAAAAGAATCACAGGCCTAAATCAGATGCCCTATACTGACCATCTAAAAAAACTCCAGCTACACTCTGGTGCATATCGTCTACTCAGAGGCGATCTCTGCTTAACATACAAGGCCATGTCAAACCCAGAGCTTTTGGACATACTCCACTTAAAGAAATCCCAATCCCTCAGAGCCATATGCTCCAGGGATATAAACCTTGTCATCACAATGAACAAAACATGCTGGAGGGATAGGTTCCTGACCCAGAGACTCCCCATACTCTGAAACAGACTGCCCATACATGTGAAGCAGAGTGCCTCCTTGGCGCTCTTCAAAAAGAACCTTGACAATTGGATGGGAGATAGAAATTCACCCTGGGGATCATGTCAGTCACCTGCTAGACATGGGTCCAGGGAAGTAGATACTGTGGGAAGAAATATCCAAGGAATTGTTATGGATAGGCTTGTATAGGCCCTAGGACCAATAGTCTAGCACCAAGCTATGAACCTATGTTGAATGGAATGAGTACAAACATGGGATAGTGCACTTTACTAGGTATTGATGTATTCTTGATAAGATGGATAGCTGCATGGCTTACAAATAGGACATGACAAGTATCATAGAGCAACTGGATATGCAATCCTTGGTTACAGTCAGGTTGTCCCACAGGGCTCTGTCCTAGGCCCTTACTTGTTTAGATTGCATCTTTCAGACCTATCTTTTTCATCTGAGGTATTCTACAATCTATATACAGATGACCTGAAATTGGGTAAACTGATTACAAGTGTTACAGATAAGGCATGTCTGTAAAATAACTCTTCTAAATTGACCATTTAGGCACAGGAGAATAATATGCTGATAAATACATCAAAAACTAAGCATATGAGATTTGGGAGACATAAACTGAAAGGTGAATATTTAATACAGCACACAGTGACTGACACTGTTGACTCATTTAAGGACCTGGGTATATGGGTAGATTCAGCTATGAGTTTTTCTAATAATCTCAACCAATTGGTTAGTGATAGTTATAGAACTATAGGTTGGATAAAAAGATTTATAAAGTCTAGGAAATTAAAAATAATGAAGTCATTGTTTGTTAGTTATATTAGACCCAAACTTGAGTATGGAATAACAATATGGAAACCCTATAAGAAGACAAGCATAAGTAAACTGGAAATTACGCAGCAGAACTATATTAAGGGCATCCATGGATGTAAAAATCTAGGTTATTATGAAAGACTAAAATATCTGAACTTGTACCGTGTCTCTTATAGATAACTAAGAGATCTTATTCAGGTGTATAGGGCATTTAGAGACAACTACCTCTGGGAATGTTTGGAGTTATCAAAAGGTACTAGAGAATCATCAGACAACCTGTATAGAAGGTTCTACAGGAATGAGAAGTGTACTAACTGGTTCTCTGACAGAGTAACTGATGCTTGGAACAGACTACCAAATTACATTAAAGCAAGTGCTAGTTTAGATATTTTTAAGGACAGCCTGGCCACTTACTACGGGAGCAAGTGTTCTGGTATATTGGCAAGCTAGCAGGGCATTTATGCCCGTTCTTGAAATATTTGTATGTATGCATATATGTATGTATGTATTCACTTTTCTGAAATGATTGTATTCCTATATTGTGTAATAAAATGTACAATGTATTAGTGGCAGTAGTAATGATGATGATGATAATAATAATAATAATAATAATAATAATAATAATAATAATAATAATAATAATAATAATAATCACACATAGTAAGTATGCAGCTGAGATGGACCACCTGGGTACCAGTGACTCAAGTATTAACTGATGGTCCAATCAAGTTGCTTGTTAGAGAACCCTGACTGAATTTTTACTTATGTATTTATTTAATTATATAAAATTTATTACTCGACTACTCAGGTAGTACATGACCCCTTCCAGCCTCTACCCATGCCATAGAATAAAGATATCTCTTTAATTAAAGCTTTCAGTCTGCAGACAAGAAAAATGCTTATAATTACAATTTGTCAGTAGTAACATAATATAACAAAGAAATGCCTAACTGTAGAATATGGAATAAGCATACAATAAAGGGGATATAACTATCAAAGTTCTGGCTGCACCAAGAGCTCAGGAACTGAACATCATTAACTTATAGACTGGAATGCTGCAATTCAAAGCTACTTGAGTTAATCAGTATTCTTAAAGCATGTACATTTTTATTCATTCATCAGGTGCATCTCCAGTTTTTTTTATTTAAATACTAAGATATCCTCGATCTCAGCAATTTGGAATGGAAAACTATTCCATACAGCAGAATCCAGTCTGAGAAAAAATCTTTCACAGGTGGCTAAAGGAAAAGTAGCTGACAGCAGTTTAATTGAAGTGCTTCTTCTTAAAGTATGGGATATGCTGTGTGCAGATAATTTGTTAGACAAGGGGATGCAATATATATCCCTGGCAAATTAATTGAGTTGATAGGAGCCTTGGGGAAAAAAAAATCTGGAGATCCAATTTCCAGTGTTTTACAATACAGTGGTTATTTTGACCTGAAAGAGGTTCAGCTTTAAGAAGTGCATATTCCGGGTTGGGTAATAATACATTTACGGTGATGGCACTAGGAGTGACAGGCATAAGTAGTTTGGAGAATATGTAGGTTATTCTGTGTTGCAGACATATATTACTGATGTAACAGAATGGATATGAATTTGGAAAATAAAACAGTCCTCTAAAACGACACTGAGATATCTTTGTTGACATATTTGAGGAATTATGTTCACAATAGGATGAGGAATACTAGGAGTAGAGGGGTCTATATTGAATCAGCGAACGCTTAAAAAAGTGAACGCTGATTCATTGACCCTATTTCAGCAAACACTGAAAAGCCAGAACACCCGGAACAGCAATTTTTTTCTCAGGGAAAAAAATTGCTGGGCCGATTTCGGGATTTTGCCATTTCCTCCACTGTGGTGCGATCTCGGAGTATGGTATATTTAAGAAGGGGGGATGTGGGGGGCAAAGCCCCCTACATTAAATACTGTTTTAAGTTGTTTTTTTTTTTTTTTTTTTTTTATTGTAGAACAGCGATTTTTTTTCCCTGGAAAAAAAATCACTGTTCCGAGTGTTTGGCATTTTCAGCATTCGCTGAACTAGGGTTGATGAATAAGCATTCACTTATTTAATATAGACCAAGTAGAGATATTGGATAGCCTTGTAACAGTACCAAAAATTATGACTGTTGATTCTTTAGTGTTGATAGCAGTTTATTATAGGCTAGTCAGTTCCAGAATAATGTGACTAGATAATTGAATGACAGTTTTGAAGGCAATTGTAAAGACTTTCCCTGGGATTCATTAACAATTACGTAGGCTTCACACTAAGCCTACATGACGTAAGTGTTTTAAAGTCATGAGGATCAGTACTAATCAAATATGCATGCTGCTTATCACACTTAAATGTTTGCAAGCACCTTTTCGTAGCAAACAGCAGTGTCTGTGGTCATGGAAAGGTGCTTGCAAACAAATACACAGAATGTAAACAAAACAGCTTGCTTATAGGCAAAGCTAAGATATGAGTATGTGTGTAGCCCAGACATATTAAGGGCAAGTACAATGAAAGAATACTAAAGGAGGGGAAGTGAAATGGGGGCATTGTATACAAAGAATAATTATTTTGTACTGCATATTTAATTAATATTGAAGGGAAATGGGCAAAGTGTACTCCTATACTGCAGACAAATGTGCTGAAGTGACAAAGAAGCATTTCTAACATAAATCATGTAATACTGATGGGATAATAATTAATGACAATGACAATAATGGACATGAATAAAATGGACATGCTAATAAAGGATGTGATAGGGATATAAGTCTGCAGTGCAACAAAGGGGAGTGAAAATGTGATATATATGTTAATAAAATGCTAAGCTGAGATAGCAGTTATCAAGGACAGAAGATACATTATGGTATGAATGCACAGACTGCAGTTATTGCATATGAGATGTATATACAGGGAATTTATGTATATAAGGTGACATTATTGCTGTGTTCTCTACGTCAACATGTATGCACAAGAGCAAATGGACCTTACAGCTGTAATGTCAGGTACTTCAGAAATGGACACATTTTTGCAAAGAAATGTCAGTGACACCCAGAGGAAAGGGGTTTATTATCTTTGAACATGTAATAGTCCAGCAAGTATTATATACTCATGTAAATACTAAATAGCAATCTAATAACACACAACATGCATAAGTGACAAATGACAGCATGGATCAGATGACATGTCATGATTACAAGTTTTCCATTGCTGATTTGAAAACATCTCAAACGTTATACTGGGCATGCTCACATGGAATTACAGGGAACAGTAACATAACAGCAATTCAACAGCAGTAGCACACACTTGAAAGTGTTGTAACCAAGGACAACAAATGACAGTTTCTGATGGTCTGGCAGCATGCCATACAGTAAGAAACATTTATGGTATGCCTCATCTGCAATTAAGCTACATGGTGTGATGAAACCAACTGCAGTAATAAAGAAATGTCCAGGTGAAGACATGCAATACAGATCATAATTATTTTGGGAATAGGTAATGCCTGTGAGCAGTGAATTACATAATAAACATTTATATCATGTTTATTTCAAACACATGCCAGGACAGATATCAGAGAGATGCATATCAATCATGGAGACAACAGAAATATGCATCTCGGTTATGTCATGAAGAATATCCTTGAAGGGCAAACAGCACTTTACTTTCATAAGGTGTATGGATGTCTTCCCTTGTAGGACAAGGCCTAAAAAAGGTGGCCCTTTGAGTGTTCCATAACTACTGTCTGTGTACAGACAGAAGTTACCAGATTCATACTCCTGCTTATTATACAAGGCTCTCTCCAGACCTCTCTATTGACTGCATGTGCTACATCAGGTAGCAATGGAGGCTGTCACAAATTATTAAACTGAATGTATGCATTAATTAAGGTGTTATGAATATAATATGAAAAATTGGATTTAGTCAGAATGCTGGAAAGGAGGTACACATGCTACTGTCCACATACCAGTGAGCAGTATAATATCATTGCTTCTTGACAAGGAAGCTGTTTCCATCATGTAGTGCACGCACTGTCCCAGAATTGAACCACAGTCTATCTATGCAGGCATGCTATATAAGACAGTACTCAATGTACATGTCACAGGAGCAGTTACACCATGACATGCTGCAAATAACGATTTCACTGTCATGTAGAAAGAACCTGTGATGATATATCATTATCTAGCTTAAAAACAGATAAGAATTGGTAGAGACAATGGCATTTATGTACCATCAGTACATTCATATAATGTTGTCTTTTCAGGAACTGAACAACAAACTACGTGACTGTAACAACTAATGATATGTGGGTGAACCACAAGCACCACAGTGGAAGTCTTAAACACAACTATGAAACTTATTACATCACATGTGTATGTTGTAAACAATCAAATTTAGGTAAAAAGGATGGTGGATGCCTATCCCACTGTAAATGAACACATTATAACTGTGGTGGATCCCATTCATGCATAACAGTATAAGGCCAAACAATGCTAGCAGGAACTGAATTTGGATGTTGAACCCATGTGCATTTGACAAAAGGAAATACATGATATTGTACAGGATGAATGCTCCACGTAGATGTGTCACTACAGTTGTGAGATGTGTCATTATGTAAAGGCACTGCATCATGTTATTCCTGCAAGAGGAATGTGTGCCTGTAATTGCTGTACTAAGTCAAAATACAGAATGTTGTCTCATTCCCTTGTGCCAGAGAATAATGCTTCCTACATAATTTATGTAATTAAAATATAATCACATGTTATCATTATTCTGAATAACAGCATTGCTGTGTGAGAAATGATCAGAGCTTTTTGTAAGAGGAATCAACATCTATATGTGTACACAGCAGTTGTGTTTGACAACAGTGTTTGTGGCATGTACAGCCACAATAAGACTGACACAATGTAATCTGAGCTGTAGTAGCTGGATTTGAACTAACTACCCAAGATCACAAACTAAAGATTAGTGCCTGAATTGCAAGTGCCACACGACATGTCGAGGTGCAACTGGGACACTTCAAATTTAAATAGATGACATCGCTACTGTTTATTAACTGGATGTTTATGCTTAAAAGTGGCTGAAGTGCACAATAACACTGCACAGCTAGACATCATATATATATTTTTGAATAGCAGTATACATGGCATGAAGGTGAAAGGCACAGTTACAGCTGGCCTCAAACATCCTACATATATAGTTGCACAATGTACAAAGCCACAGTATCAAAGCCATGCAACACAGGAGAATTTGCACTCCAGCTGAGAGATACTGCAGTTATGATAGCATTATGTAATCATTGTGTGGCCCAAAAGTTATTTTTCCTGGGAATGCTAGGACTTGCTTGTGTAACAGTGTGCCACTGTAAATCCATCTCCAAAGTAGAAGTGTACATAAAGGTGGTTGTAAGGTGGCTAATAGTATATGACAGTAATCACAGTCACACTATTTAAGCAGGGATGGACTCGAACCACCTACCTATCTCATTACACCATCTATACAGCACATTATCAACAAAAATTGCCACAGGAGAATACTGAGTAGAAGTGAGACATACAGCCTCTAGAAGGGATGATATCAGCAGTGTATTGCCCCGGAGATGTGTCTGGTAAAATGACTTTTACAGCCATCTGGGATTGTAAAAGTTGCCACTGCAAATGAATATAAGCCAATTCTGAATTCATCTGCAGTCTCACACATGCACTCGTAAGTTAAGCACTGCTATATTCAAACCTCCTTCCTATCTGTCTGCACATTCTAGAGAAAAGTGTAAGAAATACGAGCACCACAAGAGAAGTCTGACATTTAAACTGTGACAGATCACTTTAGAAAGAATGGTCTCATTAGTGTGTTGTACTACTGGTGTAGGCAGGAAATATAATTTTGTCATCCTGTGGTCTTGTTGCTGCCCCACAAACCACCTGTCATTTGAAAAATCGAAACATTCCCCCCACTTAACAGATGTTTGCATCACTTTTCCTCTATAAACATGAAATATATATATTTTTTAATCTGTGAAACTCTTATTGGAATCATTAATTTAGACAGCTGTGGACATAGTACAGCCTGAAAAGCAATGATTTCTTTAGGTAATGTACAGAAAATTGTACTCACTAGAGTAGACAGTATGCCTAGTGACATCCTTGTGTTATAAAGAAATTGTGGTTGTGAAAGGTGGAATAAGGGGATGGTGGCGTCATCTAGCTGTTTAAAATGTTTAACCAGAGTACAAGTTGACTGAGCACATGCTCTTCTAACTGTAAGCACACTCACACATACACACACACAGACATTCCCTGTATTGCACACTGAACTTTCTATTTAGTTACACCCTGTACAAACAACTATAATAATGACAAGCTCTACAAGTGAAGTCTGACTTTTATAGGGAGAGAGTACACTTTTGCCAGGATGACCCCATCAGTGTGTTTCAGTAAAACAAGGAGTAAGTAGGCTGTATACACATTTAAATTCTTTCTAATTAAGGTAAGTGAATATAGCACCAAGGGAATACATGCACACACATATTTCCCATGTTGAACATCAAACCTTCGGCATATTTAGGTTACACAATATAGAATGCACAGTATTAGTTGCAAGTGCCACAGAAGATATCTGACTCTTAGGAGGAGAGAATACATTTTTGTCTGGATGACCTCATCAGTGAGTTTCAGAAAAAGTGGGATAAGGTAGCTGTGTGCACATTTAAATGCATTCTCCTCAGGGAAGTGGATACAGCAAAAAAAAAAAAAAAAAATACTTGCACATTTCCCATGCTAAGTTCAAACCTCCTACCTATCTAGTTAAGCAGTCTAGAGACCACTGTATTAGTTGCAAGCACCTCAGAAGGACTCTAACTCCTAATGGGAGAGAGTGCATTTTTGTCAGGATGATCTCATCACTGTATTTCAGAGAGGATGCTTCAATAAGAAATGGAATAAGGGAGCTGTGTGAAGAGTTGAATGCATTCTTCTCAGGAGACGTGGATATAGCACCAAGTATTACACTCAGTCTCACACAAACAAACACGTTTCCCATGTTGGGCATCAAACCTACTACCTATCTACATACATAATGTAAAGAACACTGTGTTACTCATAAGCAGCACAGGAGACATCTACTTCTTAAGGAAAGAGAGTGCACTTTTTTCAGGATGACCTTATCAGTGTGTCTCATAGAGGATGTTTCTGTAAATAGTGGGGTAAGGGAGCTGTGCGAAGAGTTAAATGTATTCTTCTCAGAGGAAGTGAATACAACACCAAGCATCACACATACTCTCACACATACACACACACATTTCCCATGCTGTCATGCTCTGTACAATAAAGTGCTTGCTATAGGGACAAATAAAGAGTAGGAGAGGGCAACAAACCTAAAGACAAAGTAGGATAAATTTGGCTTAATAAGTTTGCTTATTGTGGATGCATTGTTTTTGCAAATGATGACTTGCTGCACTGTTTAAATGGTGTGTTACTGAAATGTTGTATACTGAGAGAAATACGGACATTTGCAGTTAAATACAATAAGAATATAAAATGTCATGACTTAATAAATTTACCTACAGCTGTAATTAAACACATGACACTACATAAAAACATCAGTCTACAAACAGGGTAATTATCTCAACACACTACATAGGAAGTCTTATTTTATTACATGCAACAGCCTAAGAACTGTTCCATTAACTGTATCAACCTTTGGTCTGCCTTTACTCTGTATTCCCATAGCACAGCAGATTTAAACACATTTGTATGAAAGTAGTCTTGCCACTATAGGTTACATTGAAATTATTAGTTTTTGCAATAAGAAGTTAAACAGCATTCACTGGCAATCAGCATTGCTGTGCTATATCAAAGTCTGTGCAAATGCTGAGGACAGTATTTTCCATGGGCCATTTCTGACCATGTGTGTTGTGTGCAAATCTATTTTTTGACCAAATTAAATGTATGAAAAGGGGAGGATAGGACATGATGAAAATGGGGTTGGCAAGCAGAGGGTAGGACACAGGGGAAAGAAAACAAGAATTTGCTGGAGGGTTGTTGGAGACCACCATAACTATACACTTCTTCACAAATTAATGTACAATTATATGCACAATTTCATAACTTTTAAGATACACCACACCACTAATGGGTGACAACAACAGAATAATGTTGTATAGCCAACTGGACCAAATAAAGTGTGCCAAGATGACACATAGGCAAAGTGAAGAGTTACGTATAATGCATAATCTTTTTAGTGGGACAGGTTCTCATATTTTTATTATTTTTTTGGATAGACAGAAATATTGGGAAAGCTACTGAGGGATGAGAGGGTCAGATAGGTAGAACAGGTTAGGAAGCATGAACAGAAATACAGGCCATACAAGACAGACAGAAATGGTGATGAAAACAAAAGATTAGGGGACACCATGATTAGGGATAAGTCTCTGACATCAGAGGTTCACCTACATCTAGCTTGACAACAGTGAAATCTAGTCCTCACCCTCAGAGCTGTCATTACAGTCACCTGTAGATGCTCCTTGGGTCAGTGCCAGACATGGCATCATCTTTGCAATCTGGCAAAGGACCTTTTCAACCCTGCTGATACATGCACTGAGGCCATACCCCATGATATCCTCCACCAGCCCTGTTAGCTCCTGCTCGGTGAAAAAATTCAGCACATCCACTGGTACGGCTCCCTTAGGGTAGGGTACCACTGCACCAGCAGTAGGGGCAGTGCTACTTGATGCAGTTGCAGGAGGTAGGATATGGGTTGTGGGAGCAATACTGACAGGTTGTGAACCCAAAGTGCTGTTTGCCTGTGCTGCCAGTTGCAGAGGTATGGTGAGGTGAGCAGTAGTGGTCAGTCTATGTCTCTGTGGTGCTGGTCAATTATTTTTCAGCAGCAAGGTATCCAAACAGCAGATTGTTAATTAATTATAATCCTTCCAAAATAAAAATGAAAGGGTAGGGAAGACATACTAAAGAGATAATTAGATACATGCATGTCACAGTACTGTATTTTTTTTCATTAAACTTTGCTTGGCAATAAAAAAAAAACAGTTAAGATAATTTTCTATTGTACACCTTTCTCAAATGCATATATGATAGAAAGGTATTAATGTGTCATAAAATAAACAAATCTCACTGCTATGATATAAAAAGAGCAGCCATTATTTCCCTATGATGGCTAAGAAGCATACATTCAGATGTAATAATTTCCATTACCATAACTGCAATCTTCTTGATTTCTGGTTGCTTGAGAGTTACTATTAAAAAGGGCTGACTAATACTGTACCCTATACTATTTGTTTGTTTTGACTTGTTCTCAGGTTGAGGAGAGAGGGAATTTATTCCTATCTTCCTTTTTAAAACTCTAAAACTCTAAAAACGTAAGGTATGTTTCTGCCGGGTGAGGTGGGGGGGGGGTGTACAGAAAGTGCAACACATTTAAATTGTACTGTATTTCTTTGATATTTTTCTGCTGGTTGCTTGAGAGTGCCAGTTGCCTGAGTTCCAGTTAACTGAGAATTTACTGCACTGTCCAGAGTGATGAGAAAAGCACATCATTACCAGGCATGCTCTGTATAAGACAGTCTAAACTTAATTTTCACTTTTTTCCTTTGGTAGGGAACTGTGTTTGTGTGAAGCCAAGCATAGTGCATATGCAAATTAAAGTGACCAAAATAATCACATATTGTGAATAATTGCAATGAGATCTATAAACAAGATATGAGCAATGCTTCACGTACATTATTTCTCTAAATTCACTTTAGTTACACCTTGTGCCACAGAACTGGACATCTATGAGGTGCATTCTCTGCAGTAAGTACTATCCATGTTGCAGAGGGTCATACAACAATGCCAGGCATATTTCATATAGAGAATTAAGCTAAGTTACTCACATTTTTCCATAGGCAGTAACCTATCTTTGCTTGATGCTGAGTGAAGAGCAAATGGAGAAGGCATTAAAAATACATGATAGAGAAACAAATCTGACAGCAAATTAAATACAGTCACTGGTTATATGTAGCAATGACCAGAGCAAGAAGTGTATTCAAAAGGCAAAGTCATCCTTTTCATTTCATTGCAGCATCACAAGTGATCTTTGTGGAACACATAATCAGACTTGTAGTTAATGTAATATGATGTGAAAGTGGACAGACAAAAGTTCACGTGTTGTTAACAATAGTGATGTCATGTTTTAAACAATACAATGGTATCACAAAATGTGGTTAAATATGTATTCACACCACTCTCTGTAAAATGATCACTTAAGTGGATTTGAGCAATGCATCTGCTGTCCCTTTTCTCTACTCTTATACCTTGTGCCACAGAGAAAGTTACTTGACCAGTGTAATTTATTCACTGAGTACTATCCAGAGTACTGATGGCCATGCAATGCCACTGGGCTGGTTTGTGCTATATAAGGCAGTCTAAACTAATTTTTTTATTTTTTCCTTAAGCCATGAAAGTTCATTTCATGCCACCAAACAGAGTGCAAATGTGGAAGGCAATATTTATTAGAGCCATTCAAGCAACATTTAGGGAATAACAACTTGAAGATACATGAAATGAGTCACAGTGTATATCTATCAATTAGCACAACCACTACTGCATTACATTGATGCATTCAGCCTTCTCACATCCTTGCCACATCAGTACTATAATGTACGTGTCACAATACCAGGACGTTAGCTAATGCCATGGGTATGCAGAAGGGCACAGGTAACAGAAGAAATGCTTTCATTGTTCACACAGTATATAAAATTAATATATTGATGGAATTTCAAAGGACTTATCTGTCACTTTTAGACAATGCTGACCTTACTTGAGTTTCTCACATCAATGCATTCATACCCCAGAATGAGTGTCAAGATTAAGTATGACTTCTCTCAGTACAGTGATCTGTGAACAGGCGTTGAACCCTGGATCACCTGCACTGTTTCTCTAAGCTCAATGCATTTACACATTATGCCACAAAGACAGGAGTGTGACAGCTTGAATTTCTTCACTCATTACTGCCCACTAAGCTGGGGAAAGCACAACAATGCCAGTCTTTGTTGTGCTACTGATGGCAGTCAGAATTAAAACTGTAAGTTTCTACCTTGACAGTGAAATGCCATTCACTAGTACTGACCACTGCCAGCCAGTAAAGTGCTGCATTTATAGATTTCTACCTGACTGCCCCCACAGCAATGGAGATGCCACTTTTAATAGTTTTGTCTTGTATTTCTAATGCTACATTTTGAATTGTTTTTGTTAATGCTGCAGTGTATTGCACAATTAAACCTGTGTTATCTGGATTACAGAACTGTTATAGATTGTTGCTGATGTCTGATTTAGAAATGTTTTTGTGGGAGCTGTCTTAACTTGTGTGTAGTCATAGGGAACATAAATTCTTGTGTGCCTGATGGATATATGCACTTGCACCTAAACGAGTTCACAACCATCATGTTTGTGTATTATATAAGTAATTATGTGTAAGTTTCATCTCATACAGGGATATGGCACCCAAGAAGAAATCTGTACCCCACAAGACACCATAAACTGATGCAGAAAATAAGGTCATTATCCAGGCCTTATGTCTCCATGGAGCTTTTTTGTTCAGAAGAGGTAGAGGTGACCGATCTGCCCAAGAAAGGATATGCCAGCAGGTGCTCAGTGATATTATTGCTGTTGGTGGGCATGGGAGAACTTACTGCCAGATACAACAACAGATAAATAGTATGATAACCTCTGCCCAACATCATGTGACTGCAATTCCTAAGCACAGGTGGCTATGGGTGGTGGTCCTGCTACTAAACCACCACTAAGTGAAACAGGGGAGTTCCTGTCCACTGTCAGAGATCCATATATCTTGGTAGAGGGTTCTACAGAATTTTTGGCATTGGTGCAGATGTGGATGACACACCCAGAGTGTCACAAGCATACCTTCCAGGTATGCAAAATGCAAGTGTCATTGTTATATCTTTATATGCATATATCTTAGACGTCTGATATATAGAGAGACGGTGATAACTGAGTCAAATGACACCATCATGGAGAAATAGAGGGGGTGTTTATTGGGGGTTGGGGGTGGGAATCAAACTGTTCATTACATTTTATGACAACATTTTTAATCTGCACTTGTGAAGGGGATTGTTCTCTTTCTTGTTTTGTTTGCATTGTGACACATATCAACCTTTTTTCCTTTCCCTTCCTAACATACAGGAACATCTAGTTTGCAGGATGCCAGCCTACTTGCATGTGATAAGCACACATTTGGATATTGGTATTACAGTCTATAAGGCAGATACAGTTCTATATGAGATTAACATTTGCATTGCTTTTAGCATCTGACAAAGTTTAAGATGCCTTTCCTATAAGTAAAATATGTGATCAGTTTTATTCTCTATTTTTTTTCTGTATGTTGTGTTCATTGCTTGTTATCATAGGTGTTCCTGAGAATGGCACTGTAGAACTCATACCAACTGATGTCAGAATATCGGTAGCCTCTGATAATTATGAAGGTGGTGATGAAGATGCACTGTCTGGGGGGTGTAGAGAGTCAGTTCAACACTTAGGTTGTGGGTCTCACATCCCCTGCCCATATTTCAGTCAGTATGCCTACACATACCAATGAGTTGGACACCTCTGATAAAGAACAGGTTGAGAATAACCCTATTAATCAGGGAAGTGTGGTCATTCCAGTTCCAGAGATAGTTGCACCTCCCCTAGCCATTGTGAGGGCATGGTGCCACACAGGAGGGTTGGTAGGGATGCTCAGAGGAGATCAGCTGTACACCCTCCCACTGATACTGGTGTGTCATTAGGTGCCACCATATGTACATGTAGGGCCATAGTGGAGGCACAGACATGTTCTACCAGGGCCTTGGATGAGGTAGCATAAATACTAAATGTCATGATTCTGACATGAGTGACTCCCTGAACCATGAGGGCTACTCTTTTTACAGGATGAATAACACACTCTATCAGGCAGTGTTTGTAATGGAACACCTGTTGGAGAAGGATTGGCATGCATGTGGTCAGAGATCTGCTACATCTTCTGGTGTTAACAGAGATGGGCGTGCAAGATCCCACTCATGTATTGAAACTATATCCACTGCTCATTACCTAATTGCAGTGTCCACACCTAGACATGGTAGGGCATGGCCTCATGTTCCTGGATGTAGTCATGAGGAAAGCTTGTCCAGCAGACCTCACTCGCATTCAGGTAGAAACGAAGGGCCGTGGACATAGCAATGCAACTTCTGGCAGAGGTGGTTCTTGTGTTTGAGGGTGATGATGCTGAATTGACTACTCTACCATGCACAGCTCACACATATCTGAGATGTCAGCATATAGTGTTAGCACAGTGCTTGGATGTGTTCATGCAGACACACAGATAAACATTGAAAAAAAATCACTTGCCCATACCAATTTCCAGACATGCAAATTATCTGAACAGCACTGCTGAGTGCTATACATGTGTTGTTACTAGCCCTGAACACTATATACTCTGACAGATACATGTGTTTCTTACTCGCACATACTCACTTCTTTGGTGTCAGTCTTGACCTGTTACCCCCCTGTGCAAATGATGATGACTGTGCCCTGCCCTTTCCACATGTCTTTGTAACTCAGGGTAGCATATATGCCTGATGCACACAGGGGATACCTAATGACCACTTATTCACATGCTTGCACTTATCGATATGTATTACAGCAGAAAAGTTATTGATTTCTTGTTCCTACTTATTTGTGAATGGGTGCTTTGATACTGGATGGTATTTCCATTCGTATTGTCATTACAGTGGCGGTATTAGGTACTTCAGTCTTGCTTCTTGGCATAGTTGTGCAAATGAGGGTATAACTGACCTGTTCCTTGTTTTATAGAAGGCGGTCAGTTGAAATGTTGGATGCACACTACAGTTTCTAATACATAACTATATATTGCAAAAATCATAACTGTATACCTCAGACAAGTGCTCTGCTTAGGGGCATATACTTATTTCCATATTTTCTATTTGTTCTGCAATTTGTCAAGCATTTCTCAGGGTTAGTAAACTTAATTCCAAGGATTCCTGATATTACAGGAATTTTTTTTGTGCAAAATCTTTTATTTCTTTTTAATGAAAACATATACAGTGAGTATAACAATAATAATTGACAGGTAGGAGTATGACCAGTGAATACATTGCTGATTAATAAAACATAAAAGCAAAATAGTGAAAACTATTTACACATATGATATTAGTCCATCCTTGATTATATATGCCAACTTCAAATTAGAATGTGTTCAAAAAGGGATTTCCAAAATTCTGTAAAGTGCGTGTGGGATTTCTGAGAAGGTTAAATATTTGTGAGCTCGTAGGTGTTTAGTAGTTATTTGTTTGAAACCCTCCCAGGTGAGTGATGCTCTCTCCTTCTTATGTAATGTAATGTAGTATTTAAGTAAAGAAACTAGTGGTATTAATGTATGTGTTTGAAGTTTATTCAGGCCAGCGGGGGTGATGTGTAGGAGAACTAGCTTCCAAGATAAGGTTGTTTTTTCATAACCCATTTATTTCTAGTTGGACTCTAAGTGAGCCCCATAGCTTATAGGTGCACTTGCAGCTCCATAAGATGTGAAGTAGATCAGCCTTGTGATTATCACAGTAGGGGCAGAATGGAGAGGTGGTTGAGTATATTTTATTTATGATGATTGGAGGGAGATAGGTGTTATAAAGTATCATGATCTGTGTATATTTAAGTTTTTTTAGGGGAATACTTTTGGAGGTAAGCTGGATTGTTTGAGATATTTGTTTGTGATTGAAGGATCTCTTTCCTTCCAGTAACTAGAAAGGGGGACTAGCCTTCAATAGAATGAAGCCCCTTTTTTAACCCTACATCAAAATTTGGTCTTTTTGTGTTTTTATTGATAGAATGCTTGTAGGAGTTAGATAACATTTTTTTGTTTGAGGATAGGAGGTTCCATATGGTTTTATAGGTTTGAATGTCATTTGCATTGATATCAGGATTGTTTATGATGTATTGGCTAAAGTCTTAAATTTGCCTTAAAATGATTGTATAGCTTTTAGGGAGCTTTAATTGTGTTTGCATTTTAGTGATAGTATTGTTCTTGAAGGGAAATATATCAGAGATGGTTAGTTTCTTGAGGAGGGGATAATTGTTTAGGTTAATCATGTTGTCATTCATTTTGAGATTGGGGTTAAGGTGAATTGGTGTAGTGAATGCAATATTACAGGAATTTTGACTTTTGATGTAAAGCATTTGTTACTGCACTTGAGCTCAAAATCAGTATGTTTTACATTAAGAGGGTTCTTTTGTACTCTGATGGGACCAAGGCTGAATTCAGTCCATCCAAGTTGGAAACTGCTGATGGAAAGTTTATTGCATCTTTATCTGACTGGCCTGAGGGATTAACTGTATAAAAGTGTTTCATCCTGCCAATATAAAAGAATTACATTTTTGTGAGATTCAGAGTTTCACACAGTTCCCCATGCATTGTATATAAGCAAGCCTTTCCAGTTTAAAATCCTCTGTAGGAAGTACTCTCCATAGTCTCCCACTGTTCACAGCTGCTCAATGAGCTCCAGTTTGTGCAGAGGGCAGTACCACTACAGGTCATCTAACCAGAGCTGCTTAATATTTGGTGACTTTTGACAGAGGTCAAGAGAGATTCTGCTGAAATTCAAAGCATCCACTGGTAAAAATAGAAGAAATAAGTACTTTGTGAGTTTCCTTTGTACTTTGCTGACTGTATTTTATGATTTTGCTACCACATTTAGCTGATTTTTACTGTATTTCACTGCAGTGTACAAAAGCTGGTCTGTCGCTTTAAGTAGCTAGTACATAGCATAGACTAGATTCAGACCTGCTGATTCTAGACTGTATTGTTACACTTGAGAACTATTCCAGCCATCTTACATTACAAGGTCCCTACCTGCATGCTTGAGGCAGAAGCATGTAGTCTGAGCCTCATCTGAGCTGGAGATTACTGGAGGAAAGTGCATTGTGTGCTTCCCCCTTGGTAGTTTAGCTTAAAAGTGTTTAATTTTACCTGTATTGAAGCCTCACATTTGCACGTAGCTGTGCAACATGCAACGGGGTTCAGCAGTGCCCTTTATAGATGAAAATGGCTTAAAAGACAATTTTCTCCTAGACAATTGTTAGTGAACCCTCCCAAACCTACCTGCTGCACTGGGGTAAACTCAATTGCACACTGAGAAGTGATGCCATAGTTTTCACCCCTAACCTTCAATAGAATAAAGCTCCTTTATTAACCCTACATCAAAATTTGGTCAAACTAGCCCACTTCCCAGTAGTAGTTACAGTAAAAATCTGCCATAATGGACCATCAGTTTCCAATCATTTCTCCTGCCAAGCTGATTGATATGGGAATGCTGAGGCAATATAGTAATTGCCTCATGTAAACTGGCAACCACTTACTTCCTAAAACAAACAAATGTATTTATTATTTATTTATTTTACATTTCTTGACGGGGATAGTCCAACTGAGCTGAATAGCCCTTTTTCGGTGGATGCCCAGGGAGAAAAGCTACACAAACATTACCATAAAGGTTATACATAAGCAATTAACAGAATGATTCAAAGAAAAAAAAATACAATAGAAGTAAAAAGAAGTATAATAAGGAAGCAATATAACAATATAGATACAATTTTATCACTAGCAAGGTATACAGGAAAATAGTATTATTTGCTGTTGCTCTACATCAAGTTTCAAGGAGAGAGATGAGAGATGTGAATTATTAATAGTAGTGTGAGGATGTTACAGTTCTTGGTAAAGACACCAAATACAATATGTGAAAGATGTAATTAGACTATGAATTTGGAATCAATTCTCTCATGTAACAACAAACTGGGCATCAAACAGGCTGTCAGCATACACACACACATCACCTCTCAAACAAGTTCGCTGATGATTGCAAACTGGGTGTTATCGCTGAGTCCCAAAATTATGTTAACATATTACATAAGTGGCTAACATAGAAAAAGGATTGGTGCCAAAGCCACACAAAACTAAATGCAAAGATAAAGTCCCTGCAAATTACAATATTGACAGCCCCCCCACTAAGTTTAAACCCTGTGGTGCAAGATTTGGGAACACAGGTTGATAGCAATCTAAATTAAATCACAATGTGTCCACAGTGGTAAGGCAAGCCTTCTACATTGCACGTCTCATATGTAAGGGCATCGCATCCAAGAATAAGGATGTTATAGGTCCTCTTTACTTGAACCTCATCAGACCACTGAGAGAGTAAAATGATCTGTTTTGCATGTACCTCACCAGACACCTGCAGCAGCTGGAGAGACCACAGAGGTTTCTCACCAATAAAATTCAGGACCTCCAGAATATGACCCACATGAAAAGAATGAAAGCCCTATCACTGTACTCTGTATCCTTCAGGCTGCTGACAGGCTACTTGTGCCTGGATAATGGAGCAGTCTCTGACACTACCCTAATGTACTGTAAATGCTGCATGTCCGCAAATTAAATGGGACAAGAATCACTCACTCTAGGGATCTCAACTTAGCCTGTGACATTAACAAAACATGCTGGAGAGACAGCTATATCTCCCAGAAAATTGCCACTGCTCATTAATAAACTCCCAATTCACATAAAGCAGAGCTCCTCAATAACCCTGTTCAAGTGCAACCTAGACAATTGGATGGAAGACTGTAAATTCACTCCAGGTTGACACCTATGTCCCTCATGGACAGGGGCAGTTGGTGCTGATCATAGACTCGTGCTGCAAATAATGACCATCTAACCAAGGCCAGTTAGAGAGCACAAGTATGACATGGCTAGGCTTGTAAAGAAGAAATGTCTTCTAGGACAGCTGCCTCTGGGGCCACAAGACTGATAAATGCCTATGAACTTATGAACCTATATGAGAATCCTTATCATCACCAACCCCCTTTATCCTATTTTCTACATGGAGTTGGGGTATCCTGTCAACTGAAGAATCTCACTCTCTTTATTCAGTGCCACTCTCCTGCTTTCTTCAACACTCATACTTCACAGTCGCAAGTCTACTGTCACACAATCCTTTCACCACTTTGCTGGAGACCCTTGTTTCCTCTTGCTGTCTTCCTGTCTGACCCAAATCTTCTTCACCAGATTGTCTTCTGCTTTACTGTACATGTGCCCGAACCACTGTAATTTGTTCTCTTTGATCTTTTTTGCAATTTGTGCTACTCTGGCTTCTGCTCCTATGTCCACATTTCTTCATTTGTCCCACAGTGTGCAACCTACCACCCGCCTCAGGCACTTCATCTTCATTACTTCTAGCTTCCTCAACTTCTCTGCTTTTACTGCCCAGGGTTCTGTCCCATACTGGTTGCACCACTGTTTTGAACACCGTACTTTTTGCCTTCTTTGGCATTCTTCTATCATATACTACACCTAACACCCTGCACCATTTAGCTGCAGTCTCTCTGATTCTAGCTTTGGCCTTCTCATTCTGACTTCTCTTCTCCTCAACCAACCCTCCCAGATACTTGCAGCTGTTAACCTGTCCCTCTATCCCACCTTCTGTCTCAGTTGTCAGCTTCTTCTGACTTCCCCAATTTGGCCATTACAACTGTCGTAACTGTACTCAGTTTCATCCCATGTGCCTTCAGTTTTGCATTCCATTCACCTATCCTTTGCTGAAGTTCTTGCTCCGAGTCTGCCTGTAATGCCACATCACCTGCATAAAGCAACTTAGATGATCTGTTCTATTCAACCTGTTTGTTAATGTAGTCCATCAGCAGCATGAACAGCAGTGTGCTCAGAGCTGAACTCTGGTGCACAACCACTCCCATCAGGAACGCCTCTGTTAGACTGAACCTTGTTTGAATTTGAGCTATTGGGTGCTTGTACATAGCCTACACTAATTCTACCAATGTTTCTGGGACTTCCACCCACCGCAGTACTGCCCAAATCAGCTCTGTGGGGACTTTCTCAAATGCTTTCTCCAAGTCAGGGAATGCCCAGTCAGAGCCTTTCCTCATCTCTAGCTTCTTCTCAACTATCTGTCTCACTGCAAATATTGGGTCACTTGTGCTGCATCCTGATCTGAATCTGAACTGCTCATCTCCCATCTTATTTTCTACTTGTTTGCATATTCATTTATCAATCGCTGTCTCCAGAACTTTTATGCAAAGTGGCAGGAGTCTGAAACCTCTGTACTGCCCACACATGAGAATGTCCTCTTTGTTCTTGAATACAGGCACTAGTATGCTTATTCTCCAGTCATCTGGGATGCGCTTTTCTCTCTACACTACTATACGTACTCTTACGAGCCATTTCATTCCTATCTCACCCGGCATCTTTATTATATCTAATGTGACATCACCTGAGCCAGATGCTTTCTCTGACTTCATTTTCCTTAGTTCTGTTCTTACTTCTTCTGTGTTTGGCTCTTCCTCTTCTCTTATCATAGGCTGTTTTTGGGGCAATACAGCTTCTGTAGGGTTTTCTTCATTCAGAAGCTACTGCAAGTACTCCTTCCATCTGCCTTTGATGTCCTGTGGACTGGTGAGCAGGTTGTTGCTGGCATCCCTTATGAAGAGTGTCTGACTATCTTCTTTATCTTTCCGTCTTTGCCTTGCAGCCTGATATCGTTTCTATGTATCATGTAATGACTCACTTTCCAGAAGCTGGTAGAATGCCTCTGATGCTTTGTTATTTGATATGTATTGCATTTCTTAGCCTCTTTCTAAGCTGACCTGCTCCTTCCAAGACTGGTCCATTTTTTTATCTCCCACTTTTTCCTGCACACCTTCTTTCTTTTGAACACTGCTTGGACTTCTGAATTCCACCACTAGCTTTCCTTATTTACCTTAGTTTCATGTCTGACTTGGCCACATATCTGTTCTGCACTCCTCACACATGTGAAAGTAATCATATATATAACTTTTTTTCCTTCTTTACAGGTTCCACACTTAACTTATCATTACTGCAGTTACAAACTGTGTCCTTGGGAGCTGTCCCTGTCTGATGGTTTCAGAACATAGCCATTAAAAGGTTAAGTAAAGGTTGTGGAGTCTGACAGGCATCGGTGTTCCTACTTGTGTGTGCATGGGATCTTAGGTTTTGACATAAATAATGATTGTGTGTGCTATCCTTTGCCTCTTAGACAGAGCAAGATGTACTGTGCATGCTCCGTCTGCCAGCACCATATGCAGGTGGTGGTTCACCCTCAGGCTCCTCATCTGTACCTGCTGATGCTGCTGTTGTTGCTGCTGCTGCCACTGGCCTTGCCTGTGGTCCTTGAAACTGTGGTCCTGCCCCTTGCTGTCCTTAGTGAAGCTGTTTCCTGAGAATTATATTGTGTAACATGGCATAGACTGTAAGTATTTCAGTATAGATACCTGGGCCATACAGTACTGCAGTGCACCTCCTGATGTGTTTAGACTCTGCAAACTTGATTTAAACAAACCAAACACATGTTCTACGATATTCCAGGTTTGAGCATGGGATTCATTCTTTCCTTACTTGTTGGGGTTGTGTGGGGTTTTACTGATTGCCATGAGTCATGGCTCCAGTGCATAATCTGAATCCCCCACTTGATACCCTGAGGTGGGGGTGGCAGAGGTTGCATAATTCCACCATTGTTTCCCTGTCTGCTTTGTATCTCAGCAATGTCTGTGTCATGCAGTCCATGATAAGTTAAATAGGGTCTAAAGACCCTTCTTCTTCTTGCCTGAAGTCTGGCAGCAGCAGCACCCTGGTTTAAAACATGTTGCACATACAACATAATAATAACAACAGCAACCCCTAACATGTTTTTTGCCTAAGTGTATTTGTGCTGTATTCCAAAGAGTTTTGGTGTTCAGGGCAAAAGCCTATACTGGGTGTACATGAGTGCTTTATAGGTTTCTGAATAGCTCCACCATGTTGGATTGGTTAATTAGCATGAACTTCAGCTCTTTATACTTTCATTAGAATATTCTGCTGTCTCCCATTGTCTGGTGGCTCTGCACATTGTGTAGAGCCATTTAATGCATACGAAATAACAAGCTGTTTTGTAGTTATTAATGAATTCAGCCCTATATCATTAGAGTATGGTATCATATTTTACAGCGCTTTATCCCATGGAGGCCTATTGATATATAACGAAAATAGTAAGGCTCCCAAGACAGAACCTTTAGGCATTCCAAACTTGCCTGGGGAGAAGTTGCCATCACATGTGGATATGAAAAAATGAACTAATACTTACATAGCTCATGAGCCATTGTAGTTTGGTTAGTAGAAGGTTGTAATTTACAGTTTCAAAGTTTTTTGGGGGAATCGTAAACAAATTCACCTGTCAGTTGCCGTTTCTCCATGTTTGAGTTGATGTCAGAGGTAATCACTTATTTTTTGCAGCTACATATGGGATGAAAAAATATGTTGACAATCAATACGTACATCATACTGTGTTTGATTGTAGACTAGCTTTTTCAAGAATTTAGGAGAGTTGAGGGTTGAGACTCTAGGTAGTAGCATAAAAAGAACATACTTGAATTTGGAAGACAGTATACCATAAGAAAGAGATAAGCTAAAGATATGTATCACTTGTTTGCAAAGTAGGTTTGCCTCAGAATTTAGAGTCTTGGCTCAGATACCATCGAATTGGATTTGTAGTTTATCTCTTCAAAGATTTTCATGACGATTTTGTTGATGATGATGTCTTCAAAACAGAAAAGCAGGCATTCAAGAATTTTGTGAAGGGGAAGATTGAGATTAATATTGTTGGTCATATTAAAGAGAAAAGGATGAGAATGAGGCAGGGAGTCCAATATTATCCATAACTGCAGCCACATTATTATGGATGAGGTTTTCAGAGCAGCACGTTTTAGGGAAGATTGTGTTAGTGCTTGTTGTTTTTATTGCATTCCAGAATCTTTTGGGTTTCTTAGCTAAGATTCCCAAAATACTATGCTTTAGCTTCAGGGGTTATGCTTCTAACCTTGTATTTAAGTTCCTGCTAATATTGGTATTTTGGGGCATTCTGGCACTCTGTTTTCCAGTCAGACTATACCTGATGCCTATCTTTCATTATTTGTTCTGTTTGTCAGTGATCCAAGGTATATATGTAGCTTTAAGGCCTGTTTTGGAAATTTTGACGAGCTTATTTTTAATTGTAGTTATAGTATAGTAAACTGCAGACGGTGCAGTGGTGGGGCAGTAGCAGTATTATAAATTTGTAACCAACCTACCGTTTGCAACTTATTTTCTAACAACCAATTAAAATTATTACAAAAGGTGTATGAATTAATGTATGTGGATGGAGGCATAAAGAATTTGAAAGACCAATGTGAAAAGTATGATGCAATGAGGTAGGTTTTGGTTTACTAGGAGAATCTGTAAATTAGTTTATTTGCTATACTGGAGATCAAAATATCTAGAAAAGATGTATTGTTTAAGTTAGGGCTAGGTCTTCTTGCAGCAGTAACAAGCTGAGAAAGATTGTAGGGGCTAAGCAGTGAGTAGTGGCGCAGTGTGAGATGGAAGTAAAGGTCAAGGTTTAGGTCACTGTAGATAATCAGTTTAATGGTTTTAGTAACAGAAATATTTGAGAACACTTTTTAACATGATGACTAAGGCAGGTGAGGGGTACTATAGACTATAGATATAAATGGCTTAGTATGTTGCCCTAAAACTATTTGAAGAAGTATGCAGTTTAGACAGCCAACAGCAGGGAAGAATTGTAAGAAATATGAAAGGGGCTAAGATCTAGAATCTTCTTTACCATGGTCAGTACTCCTCATCTTCCCTACTTATTGGTCTATTATATGTAAATGGAGTATACCTGGAAGTAAAGTAAGATGAGCCATGAAGACAGACAATATATGTTCGGTGAAGCAACAGAAACATGTATTGTGGAGCTGATCTTGGGTTAAGCTTATTGCACCTAAGAGTACTTTAGAGAAAGGTAGAAGAAGTGTGACATACTTTGTGCCTTAAAGATCTGAGTGGGAGATGTTGATGGAGTAAATCATTAAGATCTACATAGTTTTTCTTTGTGAAAATGTTTCCAAAATGTACAGAGAATGTTTCCCATTCACAAAAAGTACGATTAAATGAAATGATGGATATGTGAGAGCAATGCAAATTCCGTTTCTTACGTGGATAACAGGTGCTGATCAAGCATGGCAATGAAATTTATGTAAGAGATTAATAGTACTACTTTTGGGAAATAAAAAGGGCAAAGGATTGGTTTTAAGAAACAAGTGCAATATTTAGCTGTATGCTAGAGTATCTATAACAGCAATAAATTAGGTGAGACCTGGGAATGGGGGTGGGGAAAAAGCAGGGCAGACCTTCATTACAGTGGATCCAGTCAGGGCTGGCATGTACTCTGCAACATTATCTGGCTGTCATCTGGGAGCAGGGACTGACAAGACAAATTGTGAAGTTTTTTATTAGAACAGCAATCCAGTAATTGTTTTTAGGCAAATGCAGATTACAGCCAGTTAAAGTTACCTCAGGAGTGTTAAGCTGTAAGATGAAAACTCAATGGTTCTGCAGAATTAATACATTCCATTACTTAATAGTCTAGACTGCATGTAAAAGAGGTAGTGAAACTGTCCCTGTTCAAATATTTTTCAAAGTAATAAATAAATGAATCCCTGTAAGGATAACTCAATGCCACTGACTCATAAGAATAAGCATAGCAAAAAAAACCAGGGTTATTCATAACCAAATTTCATGGTATTTCACATTTTTGATGGCAAAATAATAGGGTGCCACAAATTCCCGAGTGGCCACTTCAAAACCCAATTTTATTTTTTTTTGTTTTATTTAATGCTGACATCATCATCATGCATTGTCAGCATCCTGCAACACCCAAGCCTCAACCTCCATGGACTTTAAATGACAAATAACGTACTTTCAAGATTTCACAGTGACGTTCCTTCCAGTTCAGTGCAGATTATCAAGGTATAGTGGCATAGGAAACCTAGTTCATGTTTTAGAATAGGGAACTTCGTGATTCCTTATCAGCAGTCACTATATGAGGAATCAAAAAGCCACTTTTTTTAACTTGTCGAGATAGCACATTCAATGCACAAGTCATTCTGGAGTTCCACAGCAAATCCAAAGAAGATACACATTACACATACCTCCCAACTGTCTAGAATTCTGCACAACATGCTGCTCAACTGTACTGAATTCCACGACATTTCACAATTTTGGGGGGAAAATAATAGGGTGCCACGAATTCCTCAGTGGCCCCTTCAAATCACGATTTTGTTTTATTTAATGTTGATGCCACCATCATGCATTGTCAGCATCCTGCAACACCCAAACTTCAACCTCCATGGACTTTAAATGACAAATAAGGTACTTTCAGGTTTTCACAGAGACATTCCTTCCATTTCAGTGTCGATTATCAAGGTATAGTGGTGTAGGAAACCTGATTCATGTTTTAGAACAGGGAGCTTCATGATTCCTTATCAGCATTCACTATATGAGGAATCAGCGAGCCACTTTTTTAACTTGTCGAGATACCACATTCAATGCACAAGTCATCTTGGAGTTCTACAGCAAATCTAAAGAGGATACACATTACACATACCTCCCATCTGTCTAGAATTCTGAAGAATGTCCATTTTATTCTCTTACAATTTGGCCTGTTCTGATGTGTGGTTTTCTGCTATTTCATTGATGAATCATGATGACTGAAGTCACCAAATATTCCCAAACATTTGGGTTTCACTCACGTGTGGATGCAAAACCTGTTTTTTCAACATTCTAATATTGTAAGAGCAATATTCAAAAACAGACCCTGATTTTGAGCCCTTCACCCAGTATTATTTTTTGGCATTGTCTAGATTTCTTTATCTAAGACGTTGAGAGGCATGGCCATTACTGCGCTACGACAATAACTATTCACAAATCATTTTTTTTTACCAGTTAACAGCACAAATCAAATGATTGCATTTTTATCAGTGGCTAATTTTGGAGCAACTAACAAAATGCCACATTCACAGTGTCTGTGTTCATTATGTGGCAATGCATTTGCCTCACTGCCCTTGATTCTTGATAACTGCAATTTATTATCATTTATTTAACTTATCCAGTAATTGTAGCCTTAGACTCATGGTCACTTCTGTCTAAAATATATGTGATTGGGGGTCTATATTATGTGATTGAAAAACATGTTCATCGAACACGCTTTCATCTACACATAAATAGGGAAAACACTAATTACCGAACTGCTACTTCAGCGAATTGTTTTCCCAGGGGAAAAATCACTTGGCCAAAGAAAAACAAAACAAACTTTGGAACCCTACAAAGTGGGGGATTTTGGCCCCTACTCCCCTAACTAAATATACCAACTCTGAGATCTCACTACAGTGGGGAAAATGGCAAATCCTGAATGACGGCTAAGCGATTTATTTCCCCTTGGAAAAAATTTGCTGAAGTGGCCGTTGGGAGATTAGTGTGTTCACTGTTTATGTGTCAGTGAAAATGTGCTTGATGAAAATATTTTTCCGTCACATAATATAGACCCATGATTGGCATACAGAGAGAAGCACCTGACCATTGTCATCTGATACCAGAAATGCAAACTTCAATCTGAAGCAGAATTAGCAGTTTGGTTATTTCTTAGTTGTTACTTGCTGCTGGTGTGGGGGTGCATTTGCAGAGTTTTTCCTTCCCTAGCTGGAGTCTGGACTCAGAAATAGACATGGTGAGCGTCTTACAGCTATTTAACTGGGTTAAGGTTTTCAGAGTTGTTAGATTATGAAAAACGTGAAATTCTGATATTGTCAAGCTAACACCAACATCTGTGATTTTAGGGTAGCAGTATGTTTGTTGCTGTGGGTATTTGTAAAGGCAATGTTTACTGTATGAACTCCCTAGTCTCATGCTGTAGTGTATAGAGAGGTTGCTGTGACCATAAGAAGTACAAGGGTATTAAGCAATTATATTGAAATTTCAACTCAGCAGGTTACACAAATGAATTAGTACATCTCACAAGTTTACTTTGCTACCTAGCATCCAATAGTTTTCCCAAAGAAATTTTTGAAGGCATGTACACAACACGGATGTAAGTCTTCTCGTGGTTGGCAAAGGGATAATGCTTTATGGTTGTGAGTTGGAGTGATGCATCATGCTGCAAATTGTTATGGCTCATTTCATTTTCCATGTTTGTAAATCCTGTGCTTGAAAGCATATGCACAGCTTACCAAATCGTACATTATGTATGTATTAAATAGAAATAGCTCTTTTGTGTTCATAAGTTTTTGTATTCATTTTCACTTTGAGTGAGAGAATTCGAATTACATTCAGTTAGTATTTGCTTTAAGTCGAGCAGCAGGCCTAATAATTTGAAACTACACCTTTTCATTGCTAATGCTTTCTGTATTACTGATGTTCTAGTACATAGTATTACAGCGCAACCTAACATGGGCTGTTGATTTGTGATATATTGGTGCTATACAGTTTGTTATTATCGTTGCTAGTTTAAAACTGTTGTCTTAAGATTAGATGTAAAATTAAAATACTGAAAATAGAGATAGTATGACTGGGAGAATCAAAAATAAATAGTTTATAAGTTTGCGTTTATGAAATTGGCAACTAGGCATGCATGGACACTGTATAACTATCTCATTTTAAAGAATTGCAAAACTAATTTAAAAAAAAAAGTTTGTTAATGTCCATGCCTAGCTGGATAGCAAGGAAGAAGTAAATTCATGCTGCAAATGAAGAACAGCCTGTTTTTTTCTGCCACTAGTTAACATCAGGATGAAACGTCACTAGCAACGTTAGTGGTATAGAGTTCTCACCACCCATCATGTTAGGGATGGTTGGTGACGTGACCCAAGGGAATGTTTAAACAATATTTTAATATTTTTGCTGTACCACATCTAAGTCATTCTGTGCTAGCATTAACATTGGCACTTCCCTGATGTATTGCACAGCAATTCTTATAACTTCTTCTCAGTGGCTGACCCTTACCTACCCTGTAAGCTTGGCTAAGTTCCTTGAGTCAAACCAAATCTGCTGAAAGTCAGGGTATGAAAAGTTACATTCGGATCAATTATCTTTGTAGATATGGTTAACTGTAGGGGTGGGTTATATGTCTTACTGGATTTAGCAAGTTAAGAATGTCAACAAATCTTTTATGTTCCTGAGGGGTAGTCTGAATGAGTTCATTGTGCTGTTTTATTGTTTCTCCCCTTTTTTCATAGCATTTGGTTTCTTCTGCTCACGAGCGAGCCATGATGTTACCACATAGGAAAACAAATCTTACTGAAACTTGAACCGAGTTAGAAACACTGGGATCTAGTAACTCTGTTTTAGTTGTTCGTTGCATTCCTGGATGGTTAATGCTTTCATGAAACGATTTTCAAAAAAGTAAGCAGAGCTATTGAAACAATGTGCTTTATTTAACATAAGGTGTTAGGGAGTGGAGCTACTGTTGGAGTTTGACTCATTTGCTTGAATTAAATATTATGTTTTGGTTTTTACATTTCATTACTTCCTGTTTTGTATCCTTTACAGCTGTGTTTGATTTTTCTGACTTATTCTTGCTGACAGCCCACTTGCAGTTTGGTCCATACCTCTCAACTGTATCGGGTCTACTTTATTCCCGCGAAAGCCGAATCGGTCGAATACAATTCACGTGACACATAACGAGTGAAATGCGAGTACGTCGAATGCACTAAACCACGAAAGTGGAAATATCAAATTTGCATAGGTAAGTGTGCGATAGTTACGGACCTTAGGATTAGGGTGCGGGTTAAGGTAAGTGCATAGATAGGTAATGCATATAAGGTTTAGTGTAGGGTTTTGTTAAGTGTATGTGTGAGGAATATTTAGTTTGTTTAGGTATAGCTCAGTAGGGTAAGTGTGCGGTAGTTACGGACCTTAGGGTTAGGGAGGGGTTAAGGATAGTGCATAGATAGTTGTGTATGTAAGGTTTAGTGTAGGGTTAGAAGTAATGTTTTGGTGCTTTACTTTAGGGTTAGAAGTAGGGTTTTGGTTAGTGTGTATATGTGTTGTTTTTTACTGTGTTTCAGTAGGTAGTATGTTGCGGGTGGTGGGGTTGGCCAACTATGAGAGATTGAGATTTCGAATTCCGCAGTTTAGTGCATTTGACATATTCGCATTTTGCTCATTATGGTCCGCACGAATTGTAGTTGACCGATTCGGCTTTCACGGGTATAAAGTAGACCTACTGTATCAATAATTACCTTATGCTACTAAGAAAAAAAAAATCTGATGCTATTTTTTGTAATTCAAAATTTCTTTGTTTTGTTCTTTACCATCACTGTAATGTTTATTAGAAATGTGTACTAAAGATTTGTACTTTTTCTGTACTATGTAGTTGTATTTTTCTGGAGTTTTTCTCCCCAGGACTCCATTGAAAATGGGCTCCTGTGGTCCAATGACTATCCTGGAAAACAAACTGCAAATAAATAAAATAAATAAATAACTGTATAGACTTTCACCTGATATTTTTGGCCTGTTACCATACCTCTCAATCTCTCTGAGCAAGAAACCTAGACAAACCCAAAATAATGGTGGGATAAAGGCCCAAAAAATTGGGACAGATTTTAAATATTTCTCCTGTAAACAGTTGCTAGAAAAACAGGTTTTGCATTATTAAATATTTTCTGAAGGACATGAAATCTGAAATTTCAAATGTCTGCTATTGTTTTTTATTATTTAGTGACTTCAATCTTCATGTTGTTTTCCCACAGTTCCATTAGAGTGGGTGGGTTTACATGCTTATGTGTGCAAATTGTATGTTAATCAGCATCCCAATTTTTGGCCAGTTGTACCTACATTTCATGGGTCTTTGTCCAGATTTTTTATGTTTCCAGGTTGAGAGGCATGGGGTTAATCAAATAAACCCTTCAAAATGCCTTTGAAGAGAAATACCTAACAATCATCCCAGTAAAACTGAATGACACCTAACCTCAAATTAGATACACCTGGGGATTCAATAAACTCTTTGTAGGCTTAACATGAAGCCTACATGGAGTTTACGTTTTTGCACAACGAGCAGCAGTGTTAACTGCATATGCATGCAGCATATCACGCTAATATGGATACAAGCAAGGTTTCATGGGCAGCAGCAGTGTTGCCAGCCAGGAGACCATGTAAGCAGCATGAAGGCATATAACACAAATAGACAAGTTTACCTATGGACAAACTTGCTCTGCAGAATTGTGCAGACAGCCACAATGACTACCAGGGCTAAAATTTGTGTAAATAATGCAGTAGTAAAACATTATAGAAAAGTGTACTCAGTGCACAGTACACTACAACATGCTTTTGGCATACTGAAATACAGGTTTTGTGGTATTCATCAAGGGTAAATAGAATGCAGTATAAATACACTAGTATTGGGAAGTGTGCATATTGGAAAGGCCCACAGACTATGAATACTAAGAATGAAGAAAGAGGAAGAGGACACGTGAAACATGGCAAAGTATAATAGATAAGGGCATGTTAATGCATGTATACCCCAAAGGCAATTCAGTAGCATGAAGGGTAGTCACGCATGTACATATTACAGTACATACTGCTGTAAACACTTTCTGTGCAGGTGTATTCATATCATCACACAGTTATAGCACATTATGTGACTGTCAGTCACACAAGGTCAGATATCAGTGGAGATGATTGCTTGTGATATAAACACCTTGACATGATCACTGGAGAGGACATGTAGCAAGGGCAGAATATACAATAAGGGTATGTGCAAATTGTGAAGGTGTGCAAAATGACTTGCTTGAATATGACTCAAATGTCAGTATAGCTCTCAACCAATGAGGGACACATAACAACATGCTCATGGACAACAGTAGACAGAAGCATGCACAATCATGGATGAACTATCAGAATAATACCACCATTAATCTGTATCACTGACATAAAATATGCGATTGAGAGTTATTAAACATCTTCTACAGGAACACACTTGTACAACTACAATGATTTGTCAGTAATCTATAAGGGGAATCAAGCACCCCTTCCTCAAAAATGACCACATTATGTAGGTGTTAAGAGGGACACTGTTACACCTGTAGTTTAAATTAGGAGCAGTCCTGGCTAGTTAAGAGGTTTGCATTACACATATACCACAATCCACACTTGCAGAAATGTAACCCATGTCATCAATGTTGTCAATGAGTTGTATATTTACTGGGTGCATCATAGAAAGCCATATCACACATGCATCTTGTAGAACACCTTGAAGGGAAGTCTGCACTGTCAACTCATAGTGGTTATGCATACCAAAGAATACTTATCTATGGGCAAAAATATGTGGGGATACTCACTGTGACAAAACACCTGAGGAAATTGTCCCTGGAAGACAAAGGTATTATATTCCAGAGTGAGGGGAGCCTCTGGGAAATTAATCTGTCCCTCCAGCATGTCCTATTTATTTTTGTGCTGAGGTTTAAGTCCCTGGAGCATGTAGCTCTAAGGGACTTGGATTTTTTGAGGTGGAGCATGTCCATTAATTCTGGGTTTGACATGGCTTTGTAAGTCAGGCATAGATCGCCTCTGAGTAGGCGGTAAGCAACTGAGTAGAGCTGGAGTTTCTTTAGTCGAGCTGCATAGGACATCTGTTTGTAGCCCATGATCCTCTTGGTGAGGTACTTTTGGGGTCTCTCCAGTTGCTGCAGGTATCGGGTAAGTTAAATCCCAAAAGGGGCATTGTATTCAATTATGGGCCTGATGAGTGACGAGTAGAGGGGCACAATGACCTCTCTTGATCTTGATGCAAACCCTTTTGTGATAAGTTGGGCTATATAGAAGGTCTTTCTAACCACTTTGGCAACATGATTGTCAAAGGAGAGATTACTATCTATGTTGGTCCCCAAATCTCTAATTACTTCTCCCGTACTTAATGGATTACCACCTATGTGGTAATTTGTGGGCACCTTGTTTTTCCCAAAGGGGATGACTATGCACTTTTTAGCATTTAGCTTGAGGCTGTGGCTCTGGCACCAAGCATCCATCTCTGTGAGTCCCTTTTGGAGGATGCTTGTGTCAGCTGGAGATTTGATTATGGCCCCCAGTTTACAGTCATCTGCGAACTTTGTCAGCCATAATCCCCCCGTGTTAGCCTGAACCTCAGAGAAGTATATACCGAACAAGAGAGGTACCAGAACTGAGCCCTGTGGGATGCCACTTGTAACTGGTTTGGATTCGGACATGGCACCTGTGATTCTGACCATGTGGGTTCTATCTCTGAGCCAGTTTGCAACCCATCTTGTGATATAGGGGTTGATATTTAAGCTGGTAAGCTTAATTATGATGCCTGAGTGGGGTATTGTGTCGAAGGCTTTTGCAAGGTCCAGGTAGGCTGTGTGGACTACCTTGCTTTCATCTATGGCTTTGGTAACTGTTTCAAAGAAATCAACTAGGTTTAAGAGGCAAGATCTGCCCTTAACAAAGCCAAATTGGGTAGGGTCCAGTGTCTGGAGGCTCCCAATGTCTTTGTTTATGAGTTCCATATTAATACACTCCATAGCTTTACAGACTAGACTAGTCAGGCTTATGGGGCGATAGTTCCCGGGGTCCGCTGTGGCACCACCTTTGTGGAGTGGGACCACTATAGCTGTACGCCATTCTTTGGGTACATATCCTGTAGTAAGGCTAAGTTTGAACAGTGAATTAATGTGAGGGTTCAGTTCTTCTTGGAGTTCATGTAAGACACAGCCTGGGACACCGTCCAGTCCCATAGATGCTGTGTTTTTTGCTTTGGAGAGGGCAGCTTTCACCTATGCATCTGTGATGTCAGGGAGGTTACATTCAGTTGGGATAGGTATTTGCTCCTTTGGGGGGGAAGGGGGGGAGTTTGCGCTGAATCTGTCTGCCAGGATGTTGGCTATGTCTGTAGGTTCGGTATATTTTGTACCGTTATGCAACAATTCAGAGCATATCTGGGAGTTTCCACCCATATTCCTGACATAACTAAAGAAGGCCTTGTGATTATCTTTAGTGTCTATGGTAATTTTTCTTTCAAAACTGGCCTTTGATGATTTTATGAGGGATCTAAGTTTCTTGCTAATACTGATCAGAGATGCTTTTCCTTTTTGGGATTTTGCTCTGTCATGTAGTAGCTTCCTCCTTCTGTTGTATAGCTTATTTATGGCTGGGGTCCACCAGACCGGTCTCCTGTTTTTGGAGGAGTGAGTCTTGGTTTTATTTGGGATAGCACAATCCATGCATTCCTGCAGGTGCTCATAGAATGCATTTGTAAAGGATTCTGTGGATTGGGCTGTATTATCCTCTGGCCCGAGGGCTTTGAAGGATTCCACCTCAGTCTTGAGAAGTGCAAAGTAGGCTTTTGAGAAATTCTTTACAGTGATTTCCTTGGCTGAGGGTGGGGACGGGATATGGATGTCCAGGGAAATTTGTTTATGGTCTGATCTTACCAATGAGGGGTTTACCTCTGGTGTGGAACATAGAGTCCCCATGTTGGTGATGACCAGGTCCAATATGTTGTTCCCTCTTGTGGGAGTGGTGACCAGTTGTTCCATCGCATTAGAGTTTATAAATTCAAGGAACCATTGGGTGAGGGTGTTTGGGCTTGAGTAGTTTTCCCTGTCAATGTTTGGGTAGTTGAAGTCACCCAATAACATAGTGTTTGGAGAGACCTTCATATTTTCCAGTGTTCTCAGGAATGCCAAGTGGGGTTCCTGTAATAGGGAGGGTGTTCTGTAGCAGGCTACAAACCGAAAGGCAGTTTTTCCTGCTGTTAGTTGCACATGGATGGTTTCCGATGCTTCGTGCAGTGCCACTAACCTGGAGGTGTAGGTATCTTTGATGAATATAGATACTCCCCCTCCTTTTGTGCTTCGGTCCGAGTTTTGGGGCCGAAATGCATGGTATGAGTTATAACCTGGTAGTGCTGGGGTGCTCTCAGGAGCCTTGAACCAGGTTTCTGTTACTGCACAGACATTGATTTTCTCCATACTGAGGAGAGCCTCGAGTGCGTGCATCTTGAGATTTAGACTTCTGGTATTGAGTAGCATTACCTTTAGTTTTTTTATCCTTGGGTTGTCTATGGAGGTGGGTTGGTCCTTTGAGCCTTGCCTAAAAAAGGCACTGTGGGGGTGGCAAGAGCCTTGGCCAGTATACAAAAGCCTAAGGGTGACAGGTACAAGCCATCCCTAGCAAAGCAACGTGGCATGTCGAGCATGTCATCCCAGGCTGACGGACACTGGATCCCCTTTGAATGACACCAATACTTTAGCCAATTGTTGAAACTGATCATTTTGTCTTTATACTGTGGCATCATTCATGGTGAGGGCAAGATGCTACTCAAGGTCAGGGTCATACAAGCATGGGCTACATGGTCAGAGAGCTCCTCTATGTCTATTTTCATGTAGTCCAGGGAGGTATGTCTCAGGTCATTCACACCAGCATGGACAATGACGGAGTCATACTTGTACTTGCTTTGGAGTGACCTGAGTGCTTGCATTATGTGGTGGATCCTGGCACCCGACAGGCAGTTTACAGTGACCTTCTCCTTGTTTAGTCTGGTGAGTGGGACATCAGTGTGCCGGACAATAGAGTCCCCTATACTAAGTGTATTTGGTGTGTTGTTTGGCCTTAAGGGCTGTGACTGTGAGGCACACTGATTTTGTGAGATATGTGATTCATGGGTATTGTTGAGGAGTGGCTGTTGCTTGGATATCTGCTTAGGAGGTCTTTGCTGTTTAGGCAGATTTTTATTTAGAGCCTCTGAGTATGTTTTTGTGTATTTATGTGTTGGGTATGCAGATGCAATAGGTCTGTGGGAGACTGGATTTGTGATGCGGGTGGTTACCTTTTCCTCCTGACTGACTGTGCCAGTCTTGGGTTGAGAGAGCTCTGCCTCCAGTTTGGCTGTGTAACTGCATCTCTCACATGTATTAGAGTTTGTTGGAAGGAGGAGAGGGTTGTCTGTGTACATAAGGCAATTGTAACATTGCCTCAAAATTCCCAGATTCACCAGCTGGACTGGAGAGTAACCCTGAAACTGACCCTTGGACATACCAGATTAGTATAGGGAACTATTTTTTTACTGATCAGATTAGGGAAGGGAACTGATTTTTCACTTGATCAGGAAGGACCAATCTGGAGCCTAATACTTATGAGAAGTCAAGGAGGGTGTAGTGCTTTAGTTAGCTAATGTTTCCTTATAAGAGCTGAGCAAGTGCAGGGCTTTGTGCGATAACTCTAGGGTTGCTCTAGCTATTTGCAAATGTTTGGTGAATTACATGCAAAAAGATGCGTTGTAATCAATTATTGGTGTGATGAGGGCTGAGAATGATGGAATTATAATGTCCTTTGATATGGATGGCCTGCCCATACATAGGAGTTGTGCTGCATACAAGGGATTTGTCACCACTGTGGTCACATGCTGGTAGAAATTCCGATTTCTATCTGAGTACTCAGGTCGCATACCACTGAGTTTATTCATAGGGTTGTGCTGTCTATATTGTAATTAGCTTGGGTATTTGTTTTCAAAAAGGAAACAATTATGCTTTTTGGTTCATTTGATGTGTCTCCCTCATATAGATAATATAGATATATTGGTTTTGATTTACATGGTTAAATAATGACTGTGATTTTATGTGATGTGGTGCAAGAGGGTATTATGCAGTACATCATGGATTAAGTGATTCTTCACAATTTGCAGTCATCCACAAAGTTGGTCAGAAAAAGGCTGCCTAAGTTTGTCTTGACTTCTGACAATTAAATACTGAACAGGAAAGGGCCTAGAACAGAACCCTGAGGTACAGCCCTTGTCACTGGCTCCTTGCTAGAGGTGAACTCACATGCTTTGACAGTACATATCCTATTTCTGATCTATTTGCCTATGCACTTGGTGATGTAGGTGTTTATGCCCACTTGAGACAGTTTCTATGTAATATCTGAGTGTGAATTTGCATCAAATGCCTTGGCCAAGTCAATGTAGGCATGGTGCTTAGTCTTTTTCTCATCCATGCCCTTGGTGACCTTCTTGAAGAAGTTAGCAAGATTTAACAGACATGATGTAAGCATAACTGTGTAATCTACACATTTGGGAGATTACTTGTGCCCTACTTGATAAGTTCCATGATGATTCTTTGTTCTGCCTCACAGCTTATGCGAGTCAGGCTTATGGGTCTATAATTCCCTGGATCAGGGGTTGTTTCTCCCTTGTCCAGATGGATAACTGTTGCTGTCTACCCTTCTGCCAAAACATAGACTGTCTGGAGGTTGTTTTTAAGTAGGGCTCCACCTGTGTTTGGTAGGTCAGGGTTTACGTTTTTGGGAAGGCAGCCTGGGATGTTGTCAGGGCCCACTGATAATGTGTTATTAGCCTTGCAGAGAGCACAGATGAGTTGCTCTCCTGAGAAAATAAGCTGAGTAATGTTTGCATGTATACTGTGGCTGATGGCCAGTGGGACAGGGGGCTGAAGTTTAATCCAAACTTTCAACTAGGAGATTGTCTATTTTCTCCAGTTGAGTATGGTAGGTGGCATTCACAAACAATGCTGCACTTAGTTGTGTATTCCCCTTAATATTTCTTACTTTTTTAAAAAATGATTTGTGACAACACCTCCAAATACAACCTTGAGTTTGCATCACATGCCACACAGTGGTACTGTTTACACAGTCATACAACTCTACCTGTGTCACATAATTACATAATTTATAAATCTAATCCCTATATGTTTTTCATTAGAAAGCTGTGTGTGCACACCCTGATACCATATATGGACACATTACAAATGAGATGGATGTGGTTCATGCAAAACAGTTACTGACACAAATGCTGACTGTCACATAGTTCCATTGGGGGCTACCTCAATAATGCTTGGGAATAGCAACACAACTGCACATACAATGAATCCCACAAGGTTGCAAATGAATCAAAACTTGTGATATTTTTGTGTATATAACACCATTACAACATGTGATGGCAAGACTTATGTGCCCATGTAAACAGTATGACTTTATATTGATGTATGTCACAGAGCATTCACTGATGGCAGGTATACACATGCACACCTATGCCATACTGCAAGTGTCATTGTGATGGTTGAATGAGAACTGCATAGAATGTTGATATGCTCCACTTCAAAAACACATGCGTTACTAAGTCAGCAATATGTATAGTAGCAGACCATGTCAGCAGTTCTCAGGAGACATATTATTACAGCTTTTATGTACAGAACATGTAATCAAATGGCAGCAGTGGCCATCAATACATTACCTCACATTACAGATGGTAATACCCTCTTGCACCACATCACATAAAATCACAGTCATTATTAAACCATGTAAATCAAAATCAATATATCTATATTATCTATATGAGGGAAGATAGTAAGGGTATGTGTGCATGTGTTCATCTGTGTTACATACTGCATCTGCCCATATGTGACATCTGCACCACCCCATGACAGACATGACAATTACACATCCAGTGGTCTGGAGATGGCTTGCAAAGGCTCATGGAAGGACTCTGCTTCAAGATGGGTGTACGCATCTTTGAGATGATTACATCCTTCAGTCCTCTGCAGGAAGGCTATGTAGACCGAGGGAAAAAGGGGATGTTGGATTCATGGGCAATGTTAACGTTTCTCCTGAGTGCTAGTTAAATGAAGAGAGATCCAATAGATCATACAGCGTGTATAATATAAATTCAATCCCACACATAGCAGCTGACTAAGGTCAGATTTGAATATTAAGCCTGTGTAGGTATAGAAGCTGGATTTCACACTATGCAAGAGTAGCACCACCACATATGTCTGGTTTTAACAGTGTCATGGTGCAATTTTTAGAGAATGATAGCATCACTGTATGCTGAGAAGAAGAAGATGTTGGGAGGAGTGCCTGACATAGATGTGGAGTCATATCTCGGTGTAAAATTGTCTCAAAAATATTATTTTCATGAACACACACTCACGTTGACTGCTGTGAGATTAGAACCCCTAACTATCTAGGTACTTAGTGCAGGCACCACAGCACAAACAAAGCTTTCATAGTGTCAGACAACACTTTAGAGATGATGAGATCAGCAGTGTATGGTGGGAAGAAGATGTTAGCAGGGGTATCTCACATGTTCTAGAATTGTCTCCAGAATGTGAACTAACTGAACACAAACACACACACACACACACACACACACACACACACACACACACACACACACACACACACACACACACACAAACACACACACAGTAGTGGACCGCAGTGAGACTAGAACCCCTACTTAACTATCTACAGAACTAAGCACAAGCACCATGGCACAAGGCTGACTTTCATAGTGTCAGAAATCACTTTGGAAATGACAACTGTATGGTGAAAAAAAAGATGGAAGTATGTGTGCGAACTAACTGAACAGAAACACACACCAGTGTACTGCAGTGAAACTAGACCTCCTACCATACCTATCTACATATAACAGTACTTAACACAAGCTCCACAGCACAAATCTGCCTTTTATAGTATCAGACAACACTTTATAGATGATGGCATCAGCAGTGTCTGATGAGAAGATGGTAGTATGAGTGTCTCACATGCTATTCTAAACTGAACACACATACACCTGCACCAGTTGACTGTAGTGAGACTAGAGTCTCTGTCTGTCTACAGAACACACTACTTAACGTAAGTACCACAGCACAAGTCTTCCTTTCATAGTTTCAAACAACACTTTACAGATGATGACATCAGCAGAGTAGTATGGAAGAAGATGTCGGGAGGCCTATATGAAATGGCTGCATAGGCATGTACAAGTGTATAGGCATATACTGTAAAAAGTATTGCTCTCCATGAGACAATTGCTGACAGTAGGCTACAGGCTCATGCTATTCTAACTATGCACACACACTAGTTGTCTGTAGTGAGATTAGAACCCCTACCAAAGTAGTTACACAAACTAGAGAACACAGTACTTAATACAAGTCCCATGGCACAAGTCTGACTTTTGCACTGTTGCTGTACACATAGGGGATGACGTCATCATTGTATGTTTCGGAGAAGATATTGGGAGGCCTGTATGAAATGGCTGTATAGACAAATGCAACTGTAACATTTTCTGCTCTCCATGGGGCTGGATTACTAAATGAAGGATGCAGACTCATACTCTGCTGACTCTGCACACACACACACACACACACACACACACACACACACACACACACACACACACACACACACACCCACACCAGTTGACTGTAGTGAGAGTAGAACTCCTACACAACTAGTTAGACAAGTTAGAAGACACAGTACTCAAGCACCATGACACAAGTCTTATTTTTATACTGTTGCTGGAAACTGTATAGCAGATGAGATCATCATTATATGTTTGGGAGAAGATGTTGGGAGACCTGTGTGAAATGGCTGTGTTGGCATGTACGACTGTAAAAACTTTTGTTCTTCATGACACCTGATTGATGACAGTAGAATTAAGTCTTGTGCTCTTCTGACTATGCACACACATGCACACATATTTATACATACAGACATACACATACAATGTGACTGTTTTGGTAAGTTAACCGCTACATAACTATTTTGCCCCCATCTGCAGAACACAGCAGTTAATATTTACACCATCACCAAAGTCTGCTTTTTCCTTGCCATAGTGTTCTTTATAGATTATGATATCATCATTAAATGATCCAGGTAAGACGTCATGTTATGAGAGTGATGTGCAAAATGGGGACTTTGGATTTTCTGTTTTGGTTCTACTGTACAGATACATTTTAAAAGACAGTTTCTCTAGCTTGATGCAATAAGCTGTCAGGAATGCAGACTGAAGACACATGCACCCTTTTCTCAATATTTTGTGCACATTACACACTTACAGTCACACACACACACATTTTCTAATCAAAGTGTTGATGTACATCTGTTCATATTTGTGATGACTTGATAAGACATGTATACAACAATCTCAATGTCTATTGTCAGTATAAATGTTTAGATTTATTTATTTATTTGCAGTTGGTTTACCAGGATAGTCCATTGGGCCTAGAAGAACCCATTTTCAATGGAATTCTGGGGAGAAAAGCTCCAAAAACAAAACAATAATTACAAACAAAAATTACAATCAAAGCTTTTGTTACAGTATGTACAAAGGTACTAGTAGAAACATTGCATTTAAACATACAGTTTCTAAAGCAAAAATGACAATAAAAGTTTTGGTTATACTAATTACAGATAAAATATTTCATTTAACAGAGACAATTTCTGCGATAAAAAGTGTCATCATTGTAAATCTAGAGTAGTTGTTTACATATGGATTGTTTTCTGCCAAAACCATGTATGGTTAATACATTATGTAACAATGCAGTTTTACTATATATTTTTGTAGTGTAGTTGACATTTGGGAACTATTACTGACATATCCATTTTAAAGTGCATGGGTGCAGGGCACACATGAGTCCAAGTAAATGTGTGTTCAGTCACAAACATGTCCCTTCCTTTCAGTGGTGTTTTTACAAGGATTTTAATTGGATGAAGAATAAATGGGCAATAATCATTGTAATACATGCCAATCATCTCTTTTCATAGCACATCACTGAGCAACTGCTTTGCATGGACAATGGCAAGGTATTTGCACATGCAAGATTCACATTTAAAGAATACAACTTGAACTTGAGAAGTACTTATGTATGTGGGCTTTAGTAGAAATAGCTGACAGATACTATAATGTTCGAACTGTAGTTTATATTGGAGATGTGTTATAACAGCTAAGGCATTATAGACTGTTGGTATTCCCTTCCCTGTTTGTATGGAGTTAAGAGATGAGTAAACACGGCTCTCCATTTAAATGGGGAAATAGTAATATATTGCTGCTGGTTTGCTTTCCTTCACACAAACAGACTAAGTGTCAAGGCACAGCTGTCAGCACTTTTGACAGTACTGAATGCAAGAAATACATTGGGTGCCTAGCACGTGTAAGATAAGTCAGCTCATGTTTAGAGTGCAAATGACACAGGGTTAGAATCCAGCTCAATCTAATTTTATTTACAAATGTCAGGGTGACATTACATAATTAAATGTGATAATTCCTGCAAATGTGAGAGGTAATGACTACAGTGAAGTACTGCATAAAACTGAACATCACTCAATTGATTTATGTCAACAGTATACATATGGATTTGCAGTCTGTTAGACTAAATGTTTCCTGCTTTCGCTCTACCTTAACTATGAATTTCTTTAATACATTGAGTTTAAGCAGCATTGAGAGGAGGTAACCGCACTAGTACGTCCAATGCCATAGGACATGAAGAACCATTCACGATCACTCAACATTGGTACATGATGCTAAACTCCATGCAAACAAAGAGGACAAAAAGTGAAGGGCTTTATTGGGGGGCATTTTTGCCAGGTGTGTGGTGGGTGATTCTAATTTTTGACCAGATTAAAGATGTGAAAATGGGGTAGCTATGAAAGTAATGAAATGGGGTGGGCAAACAGGGGGAAGAACAGAGGAGAAGCAATATAGGAATGTGCAGGTGGAATTAGGAAAGAACCATAGCTATCCACTTCCTCAAAAGCATAATATTAATATGCATAGCAAATTGATTGAGTTTGGACTGTGACCTCAAGACAGATGGGTGACAACAATGCAATCATGTTGTATAGCCAATTGGACTGAATCAACTGTGTTGAGAAGATACATATGAGAAGCAGAGAGCTATGTATGGGACAACATTTTTTTTGTTGGTCAGATGCACAGTTTTTTTTTTATTTTATTTCAAAAAGAAAGGAATTTTGGAGAAGGGATATAAGTATGTCTAGGTCGGGTAAGTAGGATAGTTAGGGAAGAAGCTGCAGACAAACAGGACAAAGAAGACAGAAACAAAAAAGTTGTGGGACACAAAAGGTTGGGGGACACCATGATTGGGGATAGGGAAGGGACATTGGAGGCACATGCTCATCAAGAATGGGGACAGTGAGAATCAAGTCCTCACCTTCAGAACTGTCATCACTATCCCCTTCCTCAGCTTCCTGTTGAATTGATTAACATTTACATTTTCTCTGCATTCCCACAAGCAACTTCTCCAGATGGCTGAGGCATGCAACAGTGGTACATTCTACAACCTCATGCACCATGCCTGACAGATCCTGGCAAGTGACAAAATCCCCACCTCCAGCAATACTCCCTGAGGTTACCACTGCACCAATTACTGGGGTAATGCTACCTGATGTTGAGGGCCCATGTATTGCAGGGACTGCAGGGGCAGTACTGCCAGGTTGTGTCCCAGATATGCTGGGCATTGGTGCAGCAGCCATTGGAGCACTTGGATGGTTGGCAGGCTGACCCACAGTGGTTGGCCTACCTCCCTGTTCTGGAAATCATTTTGTTGGTTGTTAGAAAATGATGACATCAGAATGGTGTGATTCCGCATACAAAAATAAAAAAGAGAGATAAGGATTGGGATAAGAGAAAAAAAAAAGAAAAAAGATAATTAGAATCATTATATGTCAGATTCAATACATTTTTACAATAAAAATACATTTTAAATTTTATGTTAATTGCACTTCTTAAAAATACAAAATAGGACTGAGAATTGTTCCAAATAATCCTTGCAATATGCATATATTGCACATGTTTTTAAAAATAATACATACTATATTAACAACATAGCATTTATACCAATTTTATTGAAATTAATATTTAATATTTTTTTAGTATGTATTTGTTACTTGCGGAATTTGAACCCACAACATCTAAATACACTATTACAATTGCCTCCTGCAATTACCTTGAGCTACAGAATAAAGCATGTATGCTTGATTTTACAGTTAAGATATGCATGCGTAATTTGTTAGCACTGTATGGAAAAGCAATATTTTTAATAAAATCATTATTAATTTGAGCTGCATATACTCTTGCTTCTCTCAGTCTTTCCAAGTATTCAGCATGGGCCTCCCTGTTCACCGAAATCTCCTGGCAGCTGTAAAATAAAGAGGAGAGAAAAAGAGAAGAGCATTACGCATACCAGTCTTGGCAATCCAGCTTTGTATATCATTTAAAGTATCTTTATCTGTATACTTATACAGCTGTGGACTGTCAGCAGTCCTAAACTCATCCAGCCACTGGTTGAGTTGTTCCCATTGCTCGTCAGTTCGTTGATGCCAGTCGCACTGGAGTCAGCCTTGGCTAGACTGTTCCAAGCCACTGATTTATATTGAGACTCAGTATAGCCCCCCTGCAAAAGCCTACGGCTGTAGCACTTTACATTGTAATGAATATTCCATACTCCTGTACACCCCATCTTTGAGCCCTAAATTTGCCACCTTCCTTCCTTGCTCTTGCTATGCTATGTCTGCACGTCACCCAGCAACAGTTAAACGTTTTTTTCCTACCAGTTCATGATATTGTGTTTTACGGCTAGTGTGCGAATCTGAACAAGCGTGCCAACCCCTTTTGCGTGATGTTAAGCAGAGGGCAACATTGCCAAAGAGAGAAGAAGTCAGTTGATGAAATAGGAAGGGTAATGTGACAGCTGACACTAATTTAAGGCTTGTCTGCTGCTATACCTGTTAAATGACTTGACTTTTAAGACATGAATAAGGGGTAAAAATTTTATGACTTGACACATATTTTTTGAGATCTTATACATTAATAAAAGTATTTTGTGTAATGTGGGATTCCAGCCTCATTAAAATAGAAAATACATATTCTTCCACATATGTTTTTTTTCCTTATTGCCAGAGAAGAAGTGTTTGTCAGACATGCAAATTACTTATACAGACACATTAAAAAGTGAGTGGTATTACACTTCAGTTAACTATGTATGTGTATGACCTGACAAGGTCCTGGTTTATGCATTCTCATGTGTGATGCAGGAGTAATGTGTGACAATATACTGGAAATACATATAATTGTATTACTTGCAGGAAAGATTTCTGAGTTCTGGGTCAGACCATACAATTAGGGTTGCCACCTTTTCAAATGCCCAAAGTGGGACATTTTCTGTAGAAATGTCAGATTTCCCAGGACAAAACCTACCCACAGCCAGTGCAAAGTAAAGAACTTTACTTTTTTGCACAAATTAAAGCTTATTCGAGTAACATTTGAGTTGCGTATGCTACATCACATAACAAATAGGAGTTTCATATACATAATAAGCATTTTATGCAACTATTAAAGAAAACTTAGGAAATATTTTTGTCCTGAAATCTCAGGACATTTGCTATTTTTCGATTTATTTTGCAGGAGACAATTTCCCAAAGAGGGACTGTCCCTCGCAAAGTGGGACAGGTGGTAACCCTACATACAATATATTCTGTTTTTCAGCTATACTTGTAGATGACTATCAGTGAAGTCCATCCCATGGAAGAAAATAAACTTCTAATTTCAGAAACATAATTGTCAGGATACCCCCGCTCACACATATAATTCACGTGATATCCACATTATCATTACATTGTTAATTTTTATTCAAAATTAGCTGGAACAGCATTAATACAATTTGAAGTGTGCTAAATCAGAACCCTGGTACACCTGTGTTGTGGCCGTGAATTTACAACAGTTGATACAGGTAAGGCTGGGGAGCAGGTGTATTGTTTTATACTCATTACTGTCCAGAGTGCTCATTGCCACAGAGGAAGTGTTTATCGGACATACTTATTACTTATATAGACACATTAAAGAGTTGCATGGTTAACATATATGTGTGAGATCTGACTATCAGTAAAGTATAACGTCCATCCCAGGACAGAAAAATAAGATTGTTAAATGCAGAACCATAATTGTACTGATACCCACAGTTACACATGTAATATATATGATATCATGCATATGCTCAATCCACCTGTTATACATACTTATTTTTATGTATAATTATATTTATATTTTAATTTTTATATAAATTACAGTGGAACAGGATTAATAAAACTTGGAGTATGCTGGATTAGACTCCTGGCTCATCTGCATTGTGGCCATAAACTTACACCTGCTGCCAGAGGGAGAGCTAGGCAGCAGGTATATTTTTTCAGTCATTACTGTGTATGAGTGCAGACTGCAGCACAACTCTGCTTACCGTGTTTATGTGATAGAAGGCAAAATAAGTAACAATGTATCTTTTCTGAAAGTGCTATTGCCTCTTTATTGTTTGCAGGTGTTATGGAACTGCAGTTGTTGTACATGAACTCTGACTACCATGCAATGGTGCTAAATTGAGTTGAGCTTCTTACTGCAACTTCCATTAAATTTAAAATATTTATATGTTTCACTATGTTTGCACTAAGCCAAGCACTGTGCAAATATTATTAAAAAATATAGAAAACACATTTTCACATATGTTAAAGATTTTTACACAACAGGATTTGAACTATTATACTAATCAACCCACAAAACACACTGGGAGTGTTTTATCTCTCCTAGCCACAGAAACAACTTTTCAGCAGGAAAGCAAATCATGTGCATACAAGTAATTCCCATTTCCTCTACAGTGTTAACAAGATGTATACACTAATGCACCCTCTCATTTGTTTGGACATGTGTGACTTGCATATTTAGTGCAATGATTGATCACACAACCATTTATAAATAAGTTTGCACCAATGCAGATCTGTCTTCTCTTTATATTGAATTTATTTTTCTCTTATATGTGCTGTACTCTCAGACATGAAGCCTACAGTGCATTTTGTATCATTCTCCTTTAAATATATGATAAAAATACATGAATGTGAAAAACATTTTACAGCAAAGACACAAGAGTTCAGGTGTTTAGTTATATTTAAAAGCTTAGTAAAGTTACTTCTACACTTTTGTAAGTGTATCCTCACTAACACACCCAATGCAGGTAAGGTAGTCTGAATCATTGCTGTCTTCCTTCTCCTTTCACTAATCATTCACAGTTGCTATCCATTAGCAATTAACAGTGATGTAGGGCCTACACTATGTTTACATTTGCGACACAAAGTCAAAAGTTTGGTATTCAGCAATTTTAATAAATTCACACCTCATTTGTATCTTCATCATGCTCAGAGGCCTGAAGCTACACTATAAAAAGGTAACTGTGTAGCTAGGGAGTTTGAAGGTGAGGATACCTGTGTATTTGGACAAAACAGAAGATTGCAATTCCTTTTGATTTATCTGCAGAGAAGGCTTCTAATTTTGTTAAAGTACATTCTAGATTTTGTTACATGTTACAGAGCAAATTATATATATCCTGTAGAAAATGGAACCTTTATGTGTATGCACTTCTTATAAGTTCACTGCTCTCATAGGAATTTTTGACAGGCATTTACTTTTCTCAGATATAAACAGGTTATTAACTTTCATTACAAGTGTTATTGTTAAAATTACTATTTTACAGTTCTATGTTATTTCAGGGAAATGCAATGTACCATGTTGTGATAATGTGAGGTATTGCCAGCTATGCCAGGAGAAGTAGGGAAGTGGATGTGTAACATATACCAACGTAGCTAGTTGGAATTTTGTAAAGAATTACATGTCATTTGTATATCAGACTGATTTGTACATATGCTTGCAATGAAAATATATTTGCAATGTTGCTTGTATTAAAAGTGTACCAATAATTTGTCCTGCTGGACAGAAAAAGAAATATACATGCATTATTGTAACGGTTAAATGTATATGTTATAACAGAGGATACTGGAAGAGAAGAGATTAATCTCAACCCACCTAACTTTGAAAATAGTTTGAAATTAAATCAACTTGCTTAGGCCATATATATTGTATCTTACAGTTCTCAATGCAGCCAGAGACAAAAGTGCTGTATTAGGAAGCTTTCTGCATTGTCTTTGGGGCTAACTAATTGCTAGTCTTGAAAGGTGGAGGTTTAAAATTGTTTTATGACTTCCAAAAGCTGCAGATCTTTAAAAGGCTCTCTCTGTGTAATTTATTGATACATATGTGCTAAGTCCTGACAGCTTCTAGCCAAGGGGGTTAACATGGGAACCAGAAGTCAGATGAACAGATATATGTGATATCATTCTGTAATCCATCACTAAAAATTATATTGTAATAATAGGTGAGAATGAAGTCTCATGGCAGTCTGTTTTTGGAACCCAACAGAGAAGGAAACCTCGCCTAATTCATCTTGCCTTGCTCTAGTAAGTTAACCATGGAATAGTAATTCTTAAGATCAGTTAGGAAAATATAGTGAGATTAGTTAAATATTCTTTTTATGTATCTGTGTGATTCTATTCATCTGTGTTATTTTAATATTTTCTGTGACTGAAACTCTGGTGTTTAGTAAATAGATATTTAGTATGATCATGTTCTTTTCTTATTTATTATTAGCTATATTTAAACTTTTTTTTTTGGGTGGTCTTTTAGAGAATATTTTAATCCCTGAAAGTACTTATATATACTTGATGACAGCTCTGGCTGTTCCTGAAAGCCTTGCTGTTGGTCATACCTCCATTTGTATTAATATTAATTTCACTCAGTATAGTTGGGTACCCTTGCAAGAGCCTTAGTAGCTGGCTTTGGAGTGTCTGCTGGCAGTGTAACTACCTTATCGTCTAGGCATAAGGGGGCATAGCTGGTAAAGCTGTGCCAGCCTTTCCCAGGTGTGTTTGTGTGTGTGTGTGTGAAAATCAAATGTCAAAGGGTGTGTGCATCAGCAGTTTGGAGCAGGGACACGAAGCACTGGTTTCACAAAGATGGTACTGGAGAACTTAGCTTGGACACTCAGCTGAGGTGTCAGCTCTATAGCTATGCCAATGTGAGAGTTTTATTGCGGACCCGAAGAGAGACGGATAGAGAAATCCAGACCCTGGACTGAGTGTGTTGCCTGTGTGCTCTTAAGGGAAATTGTGGTAGATGCAGAGAGCTGCATCTGGAAATACTGGATGTATCCATTTTTGTTCCAAGTGAACATCCCTTTCCAGTGCCAGTGATGAGAATTCAGACTCCATGATTACTGGCCAAGGGTGGGGACATCACATATTAATGACACATGTTTTGATTCCGAGATGGCCCAGAGACATCTCCAGGGGAGTGGTGGGCACAGAGAAAAGTGACTGGCAATCACATAAATTGACTTTTCTGTTGTAATGTATACATATTGTGAGACTTGTGTTGAAAGCATACATACCAATTGAATCATGTGGTATTTCCTGGTTTGTACAAACCTTAATTTGTTTATTGTTTTGAAGGTGGGGGAGCCTACTATCATTTGTGTATTGCCGCAACAAAAAATCTGTTTCAAGTGCTTTTCTCTTGAAAATGTATATTCATCCTGTTATTTCAGTGAGAAACATAATATATTACTAAAGTAATATTCCTTGGTTTGGACCAAACGTTAGTTTTTATGTGAGTGTGATATGGTACAACCATATAACTTTCAGTTTTAATAACTGCAATGTGTGTTTCCAGTGCTTAATTTTGACAAATACATGTATATAAGCAGGAATTTAGTTAGGTGATATTTATGTGAGTATGCTTCTTTGTTTTATATCACATCGAATTATGGCATCCAAGCATGTGAATCCATGTAAACTCCCATTTCAGTGACTTAGACAATGATATTACAGGCAGATGTTCAGGCATTACGGCACCTTTCTGCTTGAGAGAGAACATAAGGAATATGGCTGCCAGAATGCAGATTTGGAACCAGTTAGTGTACAATGTCATTGGAGTAGAAGGTTTCACCACATAGAACCACTGATATGATTTTATCAGCCTGGAGGAGAGCAGTGGCAGTTTACTCTGAACAGTTAGCTATGGGGAGGGAGGATGCTACCAAGCCCTCATTGACAGCAAATGAAGAGCCCCTGTCCATTGCTAGAAATCCAGAGTGCTCAGAAGAAACTGGACACCATCATGTGATTGATGTTGGTGCTGATGTTTCTGGGAGAACAACTATGTCCCAGGAGGAGCTTCCATGTAAGCTTACATATGGCAAGTTTTAAATTTGTTTGCATAGCAAATTATATATAAAATTAAGTAATACTTCTTGGGGAAATACTTTTTTATGAACCTATTGATAAATTAATAGACTTATTTGACACACTTGTTCATTATACGTGTCTGCGGTTGGACATATCAGGAAGTTTCAGTTAAAAGTATTCTTAAGAGACAAATAAGCAATTATGTATTACCTGTCCTCCCTGTGTTATTCCTATTGTGATGTTTAATTTGCCTTCTTCCCTAGCTTCATTTCTTCCAGGACCATCCTTCCTACCAAGTGTTGAGTCATCTGCACATGGTAAGCAAAAAAACATTTTTTTTAGATTATTGACGACCATTTGTCAGATATATGCATTTATCTGTATGTGAAAGGTAGGTGTAATGAGTGTGTGTATTGCTGTACCATCTGCAGTAGTGGGACCAGTGTTAGTTTTTATCATAAAAATTGTTTTAAATATTTAGTGCACTATTAATTTCATTTCTGTGCTTGTTGCTTATTATCACAGGTGATTCTGGCAGTGGAAGTGTAGGACTCTTACCACCTGATATCAGAGTATTATCAGACTCGGATAAAGATGGTGGCCAAACAGAAGCACAGTCAGGAGGAGGAGGGGGTGCAGAGATTGAATTTGACACTAAAGTTGGCATTTAGTCATCCCCTGTATTCCCTCAGAGACAGTCAATAAGCCTACGCATACCTATTCCACTAAGCCCTTAGATACTGGACAGGTAGAGGGTGTAACACTTGATCATGGTAGTGTGGTTGCTGTGGCTTCAGTGCCAGCTGGCTCTGATCCTAGCCAAAGTGTGTGCAAGGTACCATGCAGGAGGGTTATTAGGGGTGAATGGTGGAGGCCTGCTGTCCACCTTCCACCTGAAACTGGTGTGTCATTATGTGCCACTTGATGTATGTTTGGGGCCATCATGGAGGCATAGGCATGTTCCACTAGGGCCTCCAAAGGCATGCTTAGGGTAGTAGTTGTGGCAAAGGCTGACATGCATGACTGCTTCCACCATGTGGATTAGGTGAATGACATGATGGAATGGGCAGTCTCTGTGATGGAATATTTTCTGGTAGGGGGACAGCATCCACATGGATGTAGACCAGCGGCAGTGTCATCTGTTGTTAGCTAATGTGACCATGCCTGATCACGGTCCCATAGTGGGACTACTTCTGCTGCTCCATCAGTGGTTGAAATGTCCATACCCAGACATGGTAGGCCATGAAGTCATGATCTTGGGTGTACTCATGAGGAGAGCTTATCCAGCAAACATCAGTCACATTTGGGTACGAGCAGCACATTTGACCATGAGTATGGATGTGACAGTGCAACCCTTGGCAGAGTCAGTTCTCATGGTCAGGGGTAACAATAATGAAATGCTGCCTCTACCATGTATGGCTAACTCCTGTCCGACATGCCAGGATGTAGAGCTAGCACAGAGCTTGTCTGTGTTCTTGGAAGACACTCACATACACATTTCAGCTTAAATCTCCATAAAGACACACATACAGGCACATGGGCCTTTTGTGAGGCTTGCAGCTCATTTTGTCTCATTGGCCATTTGATAATTTATCTAAATTTCTGCCTACCTGTCTGTGTTACTCACATACACTAACTACCTTTTGTGTCAGCCTAAGTCTCCTGCCTCCTCAACAACACCCTTTGCAAATGATAACTGTGCTATATCCTTATTTTCTGCCTTTTGAATTCAGGGATACACAAGTCTTTTGTGTGATGCCCAGGGTGCATAGTTGACTTAGTGCTTAGTACATATGTGTTTGTGATGCTTTTCTGAAAATTGTTCTTATTTCTTAAATATTTTTGTAATGTTTGAATCTTTGCTGCATGAGGCATACTACTAGACAGAGAGTTCCTCTATTAACATAAGTCTGTCCTGTCACATGTTGATGTCATTGCTGCAAAGCTCAACCACCTTCTATTTAGGTACATTATCAAGTACCAGTGTGAAAGGATCTGCCAGTCGTTTGTGTTCTTAGCCATTTATTTTCCTATTCCAGGTTCAGCACTTACCTTGGTAGTCCTGCAGTTAAAAGTATTTTAATTCAGGGCAGATACTGTGTGATGTTAGCAGTACACAGCCACTACCATGGTTAGGTAATGGTTTTGAGCATTGCCTTGCATCAATTTTACTGCATATATGTGCATAGGATGAAAGTTGTACCCACTTAGCCAGTCAGCATGTGTGCTATCCACTGCCTCTAAGCCAGGTTGAAGGCATATTTTGCAAGCCTATGTCTACTGACACCCACAGCAGTTGGTGGTTCCCTTTCTGAGTCCTCACCTGTATGTGGCTGTGATGAACTTGCCAGTGGTGGTGAGATGTGTGGCCCTTCCCCTTGGTGTTCCTGCCGAAGCTGTTTTCTCAGAATAATATTGTGAAGGATGGCACAGACAGTGAACATTTCACCACAGGTATGAGGATTGTACTGCAGGACTCCTCCTGATGTATCTAGGCACTAGAACCATGACCTCAGCAGCCCAAACACACACTCTGTGATATTTCTTGTTTTAGCATATGCCTCATTATAGCATTCTTTGGTGGGTGCGTGTGTGTGTATTTCTGATGGGTGTCATCAGGAACGGATCAAGTGCATACCCTGCATCACCCAATAAATGACATTGTGGGATATCCCCCCTAGAAAACCTCTGATAAAGTTAAGAGTTGTGCCAGATATGGGAGTCATGGTGACTGCACATACTTTCAGGATTATTCCTTTAGCGTTATACACAACCTGGCAGTTAATGGAATGAAAGCCCTTTCTGTTTATCTTCATCCTTCCCTGATCCCTGGGTGGTGCTTTGATCTTAATGTGTGTACAGTCTGTGGCACCCAGGAGTTCATGGAAGTGTGCTACGGGGTAGAAATCCTGCATAGTAGTAGCTCTGCCCTCAGGTGTACAGGCAAAATGTATGTACTGACTGGCATGCTATAGTATAGCATTCAGGAATTGATGTAGGATCCTGGATGCTGATGCCTGTGACACCCTCAGCATATCCTCAGTTGGTCTCTGGAATGCTCCTGCTATTATTCTAAGTGCTACACATACCTTAATTTCCACAGGTATTAGTTCCCCTTGGTTTGCTCTTGTTCTCAGTTGAGGACAACAGAGGTTGCAGAGTTTGCATGGCTCTACAAGCTGTGTTGAGTTACTTACTGAATAAAAATCAGCAAACAGTTCTGTGTGCATCATGGCACAATGTGCATATGGTTTTAGCTCAAAGTTTAAGCTTTATTGATTCTAGTCCTCAGTTTTTGTATCCTTAAATAAGTAAGGAAGTAAGAAGTCAAAACACCTTGCTTAAGGATTGAGGGCTTCTGTTCTTCATACAAAAATATTTAGATGCTGTTGCTTTTGTTTAAATGTACTCTTCCAGCTGAACAACAAATCCATTAATGAATATACTGCCCTTTTTGGCCTGTATTTGTTTAAACACATCACTAAACTTAAAAGATCTAAGAGGTTCCTAACTTAAACCAGATAAGTATGTCAAAATAGCAGCAGATACCCTAGCCTATCCTGTTTCTATCTAAATAGATTGGACTATTAAAGAAAACTATTGTCCTTTCCTCTGGAAAAAAAACTTGCATTCTTCACAAAGGGGGCAAGTCTAATGATCCCACCAACTACAGGCCCATCTCTATCTGTTCTGCATTATGAAAAGTTCTTGAAAAATGTATTCAGCATCAATTACTCAGCTGCATGCTTGACAACTACTTGCTGTCCACTGTATAGCAATGTTTTTGACCACATGAGATTACTAACTCTGCACTTCTCATCTTCTCTGCCGTCATCCTCCATAACAGAAAAGTAAGTCTTGTATCTGCAGTATTCCTTGATCAGTTCCAGGCCATCAAAATGGTGTCTCACTGTAAACTACTTAACAGACTCTCTTTTTTAGGACTAGACACATCCTGTATCTCCTGCTTTGACAGCTACCTAACTGGTAGGGAACAGGCTGCCATACAGAATCATATATTCACTTTCCTTCCTGCATCTGTGAGTATCTCCCTAATGATCTGAACTAAATCAATTTTTGTTGAACATCTTCATAAATGACCTTCATAAAGACAGCAAACACTCTGCCATCATTCAGTTCAAAATCATTAAACTACCTGAGAATACCCCAGCACTAAAAAACTTAATGACTCCCTACTCCAATCTAAGCTGCCTTCGTTCAGCAAACAGACTCCTTGTCCAAACAACTAAATCTCTCAACCTAGGTGGTGACGCGCTATTTGCCAACACCACTGGTAAAATATGGAACTCTCTCCCAAATAACATCACGCTTGCAACTTCTCTAAGTCAATTCAAAAATAGTCTAAAACTCCACTTCAAGTCACACTGGCTATGTCCTTGCTCAAACCCAGACTAGCTCTATGAAATTAACTAAAACATAAACAACTAGCTAAGATGATAAGTACTTTGTATACTGTGATAAAGAAATATGTATCCTGTCTAACTCTATGTCATTATACTGCCTACTGTCCTTGCTAATATGTTATTAATGTTACATTTGTAGTAATCTCAGAAATAGTAATGGCAGTCTTGTACTTGTATGTAAATAGCCTATGTTTTTGTTAAGTTCTTTCAGCTCATTTACTGTACCTAATTATCAATGTAACTCTGTTGGAGCTTTTCTCCCCGGGCCTCCGCTGAAAAAGGACATGTATACAGTCGGACCATCCCAGTTAACAAATGTAAAATAAATAAATAAATAAAAGTTAGCAGATGACGCTATGCTTATATGGACTGCCAAGTCCCAAGAAAAACTACAATGCCAATGGAATCCATCCTTTCTTTTGAGGCATGGCTTAATAAGGCTGCTTCTATTGAATCCCAAGAAAGCCACACTAATCTTGTTCACACTCAAACCATACAATGATCTGAAATCTCTTTTCAACTTATCATCTTCAAACAAAACTGCAACAGAAACACTAACACAAACCAAACTCTCAGGGGGTCACAATTGATGAAAATATTAAATCTGCTCATATTATAAAAGAAACTGTAAGAAAAACCCACCAAAAACATAACAGCTTCTACAGGATAAAATCCTGCTTAACAGATGATGCCAGGAACCCCCCTATCAAAAACCTACTTACTCCCTACATTTCTTTATAGAACTCTCATCTATATTAATTTACAATCTAGCCAGTCCTATTTCCTTGAGAATGCTACAACAAAAAACAAAATTTACAGCTAACATACTACCCAATCCCACTAGAGTTTAGCATTAAAACAACTCTTCAGTAGTGAAGTCCAGTATAGTTTAGCCTACTCTCACAACTAGTAATCACTCATAATCTCATTTATAAACTAGATAAATGCCAAAGTCTGGCACACATCTTCCAACAATACACCCCTAAATAAGCCTTCATTCAGCAGGCAAGCTCTTGTTGAATGTAACTAGATCCTACAACATAGCAAGGGACTCTTTCTTCTCTTGCCTGTTTCAAAAAAGTGGAACTCCATTCCAGTCCCTTTAAGACTAATCAGCAAACCTGAATCCTTTAAGCAGAAAATAAAACAAGACCTGATGCATTTATAGTACTGCTCTTCCTCTAAAAATGAGTAAGCACTTATCTCTCATAGATTCATCACATATGCATCATACTGCTTAGCATATTAACCAACAACCTGCAACATGAATTTTTAGGTTCATAAGTCAAGGTCATTGATCAAGAATTTTATCTTCTGGGGCATGGCTAAGTTGACAAGCAGTTAACAGCACAAAACCTTGGCTCTGCCTCTTTACATTTGTTCTGACAGGATTTTTGTCTTACAGTTTTATTAGACATGAATATTTTGGTTTCTTTTTACTCTATAATATTCTAGTGACTTTTCTAGAAAAGAAATATCAAAATTTTTGAAGCTTTTTTTACTTTATTCCTGTCAAACATTCTACAGATATACACAGCAATGAGTCACTAGAAAGCTTCTCTTCGGGACAGTACTATGAAGAGAGAGCCACAGACAATTATAACTAGTATACAAAAGATTTCACTCAAAATGGATACTATGGAGAATAAATGGACAACATGAAGCAAGAAAGTAAAAAAAAAAAAAAAAAAAAAAAAAAACAACTGGACATCCTCAAAGAAATTATCACAAAACAGATCAACTCTCGGCCATCAAAGAAGCAGTCAATGACACTGATGGTAGACAGAATGAGAATGAAAGCAGATTGAATTTCTACTAAAACAGAACACTTTACTTCAGGAAAAAGTAAAGTAGATCCAGAAGAAACAATATTAGACTATATAGAATTCCTGAAAGAATGGGAGGTAACATAATTAAATTTTTAAATGACTGGCTACCTAAAACTTTAAACTTACCTGAATCTCTATACTTCAGTATGGAGAGCTCATCATTCTTTGGTAAATGTTTCTTTGTCAAATAACACATCATTGGCCACAGGATCTATAATTGTCAAACTTCTATCTACTCAGGATAAAGATCTGGTGCTTAGAACTGCTTAGTTGAGTGTGTCAATTAAAATTAATGGGAAAAGCATCAAGTTTGATAATGATTATACTGCCACAGTAATAAATTTGAAGAAAGCTGACATTAGAGCCCACATAATTTTTCAGGCCAGGACAAAAATCTTTCTTCCAGAAGGTCAAAGAATATTTAATAACCTGTAAGAATCCTTAGACTTTGCAAAAAAGAACCTTTTGAATAAAACTGAAGAAATGGAATGGTCTCATCCTAGTCTGAAAAGACAAGCCCCTGGTGTAAGGCCTGCGCCGGCTGTGCGGCGTATAAATGGTGTAGTAGCGCCATATGCATATTAATGAAGGTGCGCCGCTACCACATCCACATGCATAGGACACGTGCGCGAGTGCATGGGGCATTACTAAGCTGCGACCGGAGGCGTGTCAATGTAGGCTGGCAATGAGAAACCTAAACTGCTGAATATTATAGCCTGCCTGCAATAGTAATCGCACCTATCAGTGTTCGTGGATAATGAAACGTATGCACAGCATGCAAGACAGTTCCCGGCCACACAAAATGGAGAACCAAACAGAAATGCATGCAACATAAGATAATTTTCCATCCATGGAACAAATGATATTTAAAATCGTGTGTCCGTAATGTACTGCACTGTCAGAAGTTATACCCAGTGGAAGTGAAGCGCATCATGTCAGCGTGCCACCAATACACACATCTAGCCCCATGGGTATGGTCACCAGCAGTTCCACAGTGGTAGTGATAGTACACAGCAGGGCAGTTGTGGCTATATAACAACCGTAAAGAAACCTGACAGTCCAAATTGTATACCAAACACACACAAACATATGTATATTAAAATGTGCTACACACATGAACAGGAACGTACCCGTCACATACACATAGGATGCTATACGCAGAACCGGGATATCCAAAAGTAGAACCCATGCATGCAAATGCAATACGCAACAACCCTAGTATAGCACATAACCCGCACCCATGTCCGAATGTCCACCAAATCCAGCTACCAGCCTTGCGCATCTGTACACCTGCACATAGCGAGTATTCCCCATATGTAGTAGGAAGTATCGTCCTAGGCAGTGTCCAGATTGCAAATATGTATCCCACGAATGTAAACATCCCATCACAGGTACGTAAATCCAAATGCCCGCCCGTTAATGTTACGGCAAAATGTGTGTACATCCCGCATGGGATAAGTAACCTGTTGAAACCTCAGAGTTGTGTACACGCCACGGTGTCCATTACTGCACACATCTGGACAAAACATGTATGTGTAGTCACGGTACTGTTCAGTTTCTACACAGACATGCAATTTATACTACGCAGGATGGAACAACTGTTCACCATGCAGGTCACCCCACTAGGGTTGCCACCTGTTCAGATGGCCAAGGTGGGACATCCCTTGTAGAAATGTGGGAATTTGCAGGATAAAACATACCCCCGACCAGTGCAAAGGGCAGAAATACACGTGTATGCCAAGATAAAAGCTCATGCCATAGCATTTGAATAGCTTATGCTATCCCAAATAATAGTTATGTGTACCAGATACCAAAATACCTGTATCATGCAACTATTACAGAAAATAAGAAATATATTATTGTCTTAAAATCAGAGGACACAACTGTCCAAAGTGGGACCTCCCCTCGCAAAGAGGAACAAGTGGTAACCCTACACCCCACCAAATTATTGACAGTATATATTCAACTCAATCACATACCGACACCACCTCTCAACCTATTACAGCAACAAAACCTGGACAAAGCCCAAAAGGATGGGAGGACAAATAGGGACAGATGTAATTACTGCTCCCACAAGCTTCGAAAGTTCACTGAATAATGGTATGTACATAAGCAGGAATTGTTGTGAAGGATGTGGGGTAGTCCCCAGTATTACAGAGGTCCATACAAATATACTGTAACAAACCGTCACATATGTTGACTGTACTATTGCATACCCGTAGTTAATTCATAGTTACGTCTTGTTCAAAATAATAACCCCCGTAAGAATGAATACAGGAAATAGTCAAATGTGAATGGGAACACCACTCACCGTGGATTATGTATCGTAACCACCCCCACCCATATTATGTATTGCCAACATCATAAGTTGCAGACAGGTGCCCAAACACCTGTGTCTGTAAACAGATTAAATGTGCAAAATGTACAATCCCTGTCCATGTGCTTTGTCTGAAATTTGAACACGGTCAGGGCAGTTCCGTTCACCAGTCGGACAAGCCTAAACCCAGATCACCACATGAACACCCTGACAATTAAAGACCTGTATGTGTCAGGAATATAAGCCTTTGGGTTCTGAATATCCCTGCAGTGATGAAATATGCAGCTTGGGTCCAGAGCAGTAGGGAATAGGGAATGTGTAACATGTAGTACCGCATTCTTCCCAGCAGGAGAATGGATGCCTGTGACGTAAGTGAAGCGGAGAGGCATATGTTAATGTAGCTATGTACTATGGGTATGCATATAAATGAGTCAGAACACCAAATGTATACTGGTTACAGCATCCGGCCAACGTGAATGCAGTCCCGGTTGAACAACGACTACAGCACATATAATTTGAAAGTGTAATGAATGCGTCTGTTCTGTACAGACAGTTAAATATGTAAAGGTGGACGTGTGTTTCGCAAACGTCCGTTAACGGGATTACAGATAAGTACTGGTACTGTCACAAGTAATAAAGCCCATGTAAGCACAAACACTTAGTAAACATATGTAACCCACAATAAGGATATGTATGCGCGCCCGCCCGTAACCTACAATAAGGAAATGCAAGTGCGCCTGTGCGTGTGTGATCCACTCACAGCATAGTAAATGAATGCTGTTTCCCCCACGTTAGTTATACATGGCTAAAACCCATTAACCTCGTAAAGTATGAAACCGGATGAAGCCATGCAAACTACTGGTACATATAGGGACAAACCCCAGATATGTGCCAGAACAAACATAGAAAGTGGATAGAATAATGGGTGTGTCAGTAGCATGGACTCTCCGAAGGGTATGCAGTCGTAACCTGAACTGCTTGCCAGATATCCCCACTGTAAGTCTCAGATAAAATGCCACTACATTGTCAGATAGACACAGGTTTATGTAAAACACAGCGAAGATAAAGGGGCAAGCAGCTGTACACTCAGCGACAATCTGTATAGTGGAAAGGTATGATATGGATATAGATATATGTGTATACACATAATCCACAGACGTAAACCAAAGCAAGTTATGAAATGAGAATTGTACATGTATATATGTATACACAACAGACTTATGTCCCGTAGATATGACATATGTACATAAATAGGCGATGTTACATCTAATATGGGTCGACAAACAGACATGCAAAAAAGGTGAATAAACCGCAGCATTCAAAAACATTGGCCAGAAAGTGACAGTCCAGCAAGTTCTACACTTTAAACATGCAGATAGGTGTCCATTGCAGGACTCCATAAATTGGAATACGTAGTGTCAACTGACAATGACGCAAAAGAAGTGACCGCAGCAAATACGAAATAGCTGTACATGCAACGGTATCAGGTGTAAGGGTGATGACACATGTGTCGATAGAATGTATGACGTATGAACTGATATCCGGAGAGTGGGGAGTGCATATAAGTGTCTCCACACTTCAGTAACGCAGACATTAAAAATGTGTAATGGGTACTGTAGAGGGTTGTCAGGTATGGGAATCATGGGTATGCAGATATGGGCCTTGGTGTTGTTTGGCAGGGATTTCGTAGGCCCGTCCCGCGAGAGTGATGTGGGTATAGCACATGCCTATATCCCCAATAATGGGGCAAACCATCCACTGGATATTGCAGAAACCATTTTGGCAATATGTAGGGCCCTATATCAGTGTCATGTAGGCGATAATCATGGATGGACATGCATACGACCAAGATGGTACCCATACCTGGCAGACTGTCAGAATAACACAGCTGCACTAAGGCATAGTACATGAAATACAAATAGGGACTATATTAGATATACCCCAGACAAAGTCAGAACGTGGTGAGAATACTGGCGTACCCATGAATACAGATGTTATGAGTGTTACTAATCATGTAATGGAAATGTCAGTCACTATTATCTACCGCACAGTCCGTAATGCCTTGCCAGCAATGTACCAGAAAGGCACATCACTATGACAAATGTATCAAGGTCAAACGTCAGGGAGTTTACCCATAATGTGTACAGGTTAGGGGTATGAAGGTAACCTGTCCAGAATACATGTACAGAACTAGTGATACCAGGTGGACAGGTGAGAAGAAAGACATCAGGACAAATGAGAAAACATGTACAAGTCACACGCATGTACACCGACAAATGTGAATGACAACGTATGCCCTGTGAATGTCAATGTGGAAGGTTAATAGACACAAACGTAATGTGTCCCTCAGGGTGTCATGCAGTGTCACCGTAACAATGTCCAGTCCCCCAGACACGTACGTGAGCTCTGCCACTGACGGAAAGCGCAAATACCGGCACACACATATGGCACATGATAGACCAATTAGTGTGGATAAGCAGCTGTTGGCCTGTGTGAGGAATACAACTGTCTGGGTGGGTGTGTCCTGCAATATAAATGTAATGGCATGTGGCCTGTGATGCCACCATACAGTGTGTGTAATGGTGTCAGAAAGTTGATATTGTGTTACAGACACATACTCCGCAACTGTACAGATTTACGATGAATGTGCAGAGTTCTGCCTCATATGTTGGGTGTGTTCCACATAACAGTAACATTCTGGCACTTACATGATAACTGAAGACATGAAATGATGACAAACATGTGCGTAAGACACCAAATCCAACAGAAAAGCCATATTAATGCAAAACCTATTATTGTGCCAACTATTTACGTTTGTAAGAGCAACATGTCAATACTGCCCCTATGTGTCCCACTATCAGATAAGGCCTTGTCCAGCAACTTGTTCTAGGAGGTGGAGTGGTATGAACAGAAACAGATACATGTGTGAGGAAACAGCAATATTGACTGCAAGATAACGCAGAAGGTATGACATGCGCTGCAGTAGGACGTGCAGTACTGTCCGCAGGTATGTGCTGACATTGCAAATGACACAGCAGTCTACATGAAGAACCTTTAGGGCTGTCACCTTTACAAATGATGATACTGGGACATACCCACAGCCATGCACACAGCACAAATAGACATACACACATCAAAACTAGGCCATGATACATGAAGCCTCCGGTGTGTACGAGTACAGTGAGAGTACAGCAAGGATAGATGTCTGCCAAGATATACAGCAAATGCCTGTAAGGGCGTGTAACACCGCCCGTAACACGGACATTGCATGGACAATGTTGGGAGTTGCAACATACCCCATTGGTATGTGAAAGCTATGCAAATATGCGATACATAAAACAGTCAGCTTGCCCATGCAAGAGCAGGGTTATGGGCAGAAAATAGATATATATATATATATATATATATATATAGAGAGAGAGATACAGACATACACATGTTGCAGGGCTGGTAATCAAACCTACACATGACTACCCTATCACACTACAGCATGACGCATTTACAGAACACGCTACTGAGACTACTAAACACAGCAGACACACAGGCATTCTACTAGGTGCGTGTCAACATCTGCAAAGACAAAGACGGCAGCAGGATATGTCTGTATTGCAAAGCATCTAAAAGCATAACCTGAGTCCCCAGGCGGACAGGAGCATGCACACATATACACACACACATCTGGCAGGCCTGAGAATCGAACCTACACCTAACTACCCTATCACACTACAGCATGACGCATTTACAGAACGCGCTATCGAGACTACTGAGCACAGCACTCCCAGAGGCATACTTCTAGGTGGGTGACATCATCCGCAAAGGTAAAGATGCCGATAGGGAATGTATGTGTTGTGAGGCATCTAAAAGCATTACTGTGTCCCCAGGCAGCTGGAAACACACGCAAACACACACTTGGAAGGGCCAGGAGTTGAACACACACCTACCTACTCTAACACACTACAGCATTACGCATTTACAGAACGCGCTACCGAGATTAATGAACACAGCACTCTCAAAGGCATACCTTTAGGTGGGTGACATCATCCGCAAAGGCAAAGATGCCGATAGGGAATGTATGTGTTGTGAGGCATCTAAAAGCATTAACGTGTCCCCAGGCAGCTGTAAACACACATACACACAAACACACACACACACACACACACACACTTGGAAGGGCCGGGAGTTGAACACACACCTACCTACTCTAACACACTACAGCATTATGCATTTACAGAACGCGCTACCGAGATTACTGAACACAGCACTCTCAGAAGCATACCTCTAAGTGGGTGACATCATCCGCAAAGGCAAAGACACTGATAGGGAATGTATGTGTTGTGAGGCATCTAAAAGCATTACTGTGTCCCCAGGCAGCTGGAAACACACACACACACACACACACACACACACACACACACTTGGAAGGGCCGGGAGTTGAACACACACATACCTACTCTTACACACTACAGCATTACGCATTTACAGAACGCGCTACCGAGATTACTGAACACAGCACTCTCAGAGGCATACTTCTAGGTGGGTGACATCATCCACAAAGGCAAGGACGCCGATAGGGAATGTATGTGTTGTGACGCATCTAAAAGCATTACTGTATCCCCCGGCAGCTGGAAACACATGCACACACACACACGCGCACACACTTGGAAGGGCCGGGAGTTGAACACACACCTACCTACTCTAACACACTACAGCATTACGCATTTACAGAACGTGCTACCGAGATTACTGAACACAGCACTCTCAGAGGCATACTTCTAGGTGGGTGACATCATCGGCAAAGGCAAAGATGCTGATAGGGAATGTATGTGTTGTGAGGCATCTAAAAGCATTACTGTGTCCCCAGGCAGCTGGAAACACACGCACACACTTGGAAGGGCTGGGAGTTGAACACACACCTACCTACTCTTACACACTACAGCATTACGCATTTACAGAATGCACTACCGAGATTACTGAACACAGCGCTCTCAGAGGCATACTTCTAGGTGGGTGACATCATCCGCAAAGGCAAAGACGCCGATAGGGAATGTATGTGTTGTGAGGCATCTAAAAGCATTAACATGTCCCCAGGCAGCTGTAAACACACGTACACACACACACACACACACACACACACACACACACACTTGGAAGGGCCGGGAGTTGAACACACACCTACCTACTCTAACACACAACAGCATTATGCATTTACAGAATGCGCTACCGAAATTACTGAACACAGCACTCTCAGAAGCATACCTCTAGGTGGGTGACATCATCCGCAAAGGCAAAGACGCTGATAGGGAATGTATGTGTTGTGAGGCATCTAAAAGCATTACTGTGTCCCCAGGCAGCTGGAAACACACGCACACACTTGGAAGGGCTGGGAGTTGAACACACACCTACCTACTCTTACACGCTACAGCATTACGCATTTACAGAATGCACTACCGAGATTACTGAACACAGCGCTCTCAGAGGCATACTTCTAGGTGGGTGACATCATCCGCAAAGGCAAAGACGCCAATAGGGAATGTATGTGTTGTGAGGCATCTAAAAGCATTAACATGTCCCCAGGCAGCTGTAAACACACGTACACACACACACACACACACACACACACACACACACACACACTTGGAAGGGCCGGGAGTTGAACACACACCTACCTACTCTAACACACTACAGCATTATGCATTTACAGAATGCGCTACCGAAATTACTGAACACAGCACTCTCAGAAGCATACCTCTAGGTGGGTGACATCATCCGCAAAGGCAAAGATGCTGATAGGGAATGTATGTGTTGTGAGGCATCTAAAAGCATTACTGTGTCCCCAGGCAGCTGGAAACACACACACACTTGGAAGGGCTGGGAGTTGAGCACACACCTACCTACTCTTACACACTACAGCATTACACATTTACAGAACGCGCTACCGAGATTACTGAACACAGTACTCTCAGAGGCATACTTCTAGGTGGGTGACATCATCCGCAAAGCCAAAGACGCCGATAGGGAATGTATATGTTTTGAGGGATCTAACAGCATTACTGTGTCCCCAAGCAGCTGGAAACACATGCACACACACACACACACACACACACACAAACACACACACACACACACACACTTGGAAGGGCCGGGAGTTGAACACACACCTACCTACTCTAACACACTACAGCATTACGCATTTACAGAACGTGCTACCGAGATTACTGAACACAGCACTCTCAGAGGCATACTTCTAGGTGGGTGACATCATCCGCAAAGGCAAAGATGCCGATAGGGAATGTTTAGAGAGTGAACGGTCTGAAAGCATATTACCGTCCCAAGGTAGACGTACACAAACACGCCAGTGCTGTCAACGGGCCAACTAAATATCTACAGAGCACAACAAACACTGAATAGATATGGGATGCGCCACAGACAGTACACCCTTTGAGAGAGCAACAAGTGTGTTCAATGTAGGCATCCATCTTGACATTGAAATTGGACATCTGGTGCCTGGATGACCACCATGGCTATACAGGATGTCAATGGCCATGCCCACACGCTTAATATCACATGTCTGTTTGGAATGTACTGTGTGTCCATCTACACAATGGCGTACTGGGCATGCTCACACACATAGCTGTTGCAAAGGGCCATCTTGCATGCACACGGAGTCTAATCACGGAGGGGCCCCATGTGGAATGTACTGTGTGTCCATCTCCACAATGGCATACTGGGCATGCTCACACACTTAGCTGTTGCAAAGGGCCATCTTGCATGCACACGGAGTCTAATCATGGAGGGGTGCAGTGTGGAATGTATTGTGTGTCCATCTCCACAATGGCGTACTGGGCATGCTTACACACTTAGCTGTTGCAAAGGGCCATCTTGCATGCACATGGAGTCTAATCATGGAGGGGCGCAGTGTGGAATGTATTGTGTGTCCATCTACACAACGGCGTACTGGGCGTGCTCACACACTAAGCGGTTGCAAAGGGCCATCTTGCATGCACATGGATTCTAATCACAGAGGGGCGCAGTGTGGAATGTATTGTGTGTCCATCTACACAATGGCGTACTGGGCATGCTCACACACTTAGCTGTTGCAAAGGGCCATCTTGCATGCAGATGGAGTGTACACACAGAAGGGCACAGTAAGGTATAACTGCCCTCACGCATAGGGCGGTCACACATGCAGTGACCTGTACACACACAGCTGCCATCACAGCTGTCACAGGTGCAGGTCACACACGTACACACTGCAGTGTACACTGTAGCTGTCAAGTCAGCACCATGTCATTGGTGAAGCACTACACAGCCTTACGGTCCCACAACACCATGTTGCACATGACCACTGGGCTGTACAGCGGTATACACCAGCTGTGCAGAGTACACATGTACCAACAGGGATCCAACAGGTGTTATGCATTGCAACGATGCCAGTATACATGAACAGGTTGGCTCATGACATACCATGACCCTTACACAGCTGTGACACCTGACTGTTGCTGTACACCAATGAACACATGTCTGGGTCCATCGTACACGTGATTGTGTGGATGTGTGCATGGACTGCACACACAACACATACATACCTCATGCATAACACTGGCCCAATCAATGCTACACATGCGAATTAAAGGTGGGCCCATGTCTGTTGAATGCTCACACTACAGGGGGTAGCAGTGTTGACCGGGACACATACCCCTGTACTGGTCGCCTGTGACACCCGTGATATCATACTACAGTCCATGTGTCATGTATGTCAACACACATGTCCAACAATAGCAATGCATACAAACATGGCAACAGGAGACACATGTGACATCTGTACTGTGCATGCAGCAAACATGCATGTGCAGTGGCCGATGTCCGTAACATAGTTGCACCTACCTACGACATGCAGATGCAATGCAGACCCTTCATTGACATCTGTATACGGTGACATACAAACAGCATGTATGGAGGGATGTGTGTACGTAACGTGGTGAGCCACCTGTCTAGATGTATGTGTGCAGGGGGTGGCTCACAGTTGTGTCACACACTATCCTATCATGCCATGTGCTAACTGTACACTATGTCGCTGTTACGTGACGGTGCTGACATAATGCATACACAGTGGTCAGGTGTTAACAACTATATGTCATATGGCACCTGTAACACCTACAACCTCCCGTGTGTATATAGCAGCACATTTGCCAGATATAGCGTTGGTACACATAATGCAATCAATACCACTGCATGTCCAGCAAACGTGTCATCATATGGCTGGTGTATAATTCCCAGCACTGCCATGTGTGTCCGAATGTGTGACCAGGGTTGCCACATATTGCGGGGAATAAGTCCCAGTTGCTACACATCCCTGTACACCATTGTAGAGAACTGTACATACATCAGTGTGGGAAGCATGACGTTCACCGGTGATGTGCATCACACACATAGGCTGTCCGTATACACATATGTGGTCAACACAGTGTGTGTGTGTCTGTATGTATGTCTGGTGCTTGGTGTGAGTGTGTATGCTAATATACGGTGGGAAATTATCACTGGCCGCAAGTGTTGACTAACCCGTAATGGTGATGCATTGCACAACCCTGTTGATGCCATAGGTCCCAGCCATACTGGCTACCTGTGCATGTCCCTTCTCTGTGACACTTCGCATGGGTGCATAGTACTGTGAGGGTGATGACCACACAGGCAAGGGTCCCCAGCTGCACACTATGGGGTGTGCGTTATAGTGGTGTACACCCCGTGACTGCGGCCATGTTCACGTACTGTTATGGGTCCTACTGCTGCACAGTGTGGCCTCCAGCTACTGAGTGATACCTCACATCATCATTGGCCAGGCCACTGTGTACAACCCCTGCACCATGTCACCATACCTGTAATGTGTCCTGCTATGTATGTCATGTCTCTGTCCAGTGTAGCCTGTGGCACCGACCACATGCGTCAGGTGCAGTATATGTGCAGACATCTGTGTCATGTTTGTGTGTCCAACACTCAGGATGAGGGTACATGTAGCATGCTGATATTGCCAGACGTGCCTGTGTGTACACCACAGTTACACGTGGGGGACTGCAAACACTGCTACCTGTAGGCACATGCAAGTACACCATAGGAGGGAACCAGGGTATCACAACAAACATGCTGCTACAGATGTAACCGAGACACACACCGTGAACACATCACAATGCATGCTGCACCTGCACTACATGGTGTGACTGGTGCATGTCGACAGTACACAAACCTATGTCACATACACAACTCAGTATTCACACACAACCACTGCAACATACACATCCCTCACTATGCATACACACCTCTCACTATGCTGTTCACCCTGTGCATCAGAACATTTGTGCATAACCCTGCACCGATGGTGTGGATGACAGGGATGCGGCACAGGCTTCATCATATGCTCAGGGTGATATGTTTGCCAGGAGCATAGGCTGCACCAATGGATAACATCATGTGTGTGTGTAAGGGCCGGTGAGTTGACTGGACATATCTGTGCAGAATGCATGTGGGTATTGTGGAGCCCTACAGTTGTGTTTGCTGTATGCGTGTATGTGTGTACACAGTTCTGCCATTTGTGATGCCTACACGGGGTATAATTGACAGCCCCAGATTGTACAGTGCAGGTTGTACAGCTCACTGTGTCCGTCCATGGCCACGTGACCTGTGCCTGCCTGGGGTTGCATGGGCACTACCAGGTGGAGGTACAGAGTGGCTACTGTCCGACGACACATGTCCGCTGGAAACGTGTCCCCGCTGAGACCGTCCAGGGCCACGTCCACATGGCCTGCTGTGTCCTGGTGTTGACAGCGCAGCAGCAGCTTCACTGCTACTGCTACCGGCACTATGGGAGCGGGCATGTGAGGTGGCACGGTCACGTCGACCTACACTAGATGGTGTTGCTGGCCTACGTCCACGTGGTCTATGCCTCACTCCTACCAGGTGTTCCAGCACAGACAGCTCCCGCTCACGGATTGCCATGCCTCGGTCAAGGATACCGACCATTTCACCTAGTCGCCTATCCAGAACATTAGCAATCTGCTGTTGAGCATTCGCCAATGCCTGGATGTTGTCATTTAGGGTGTGGATAGCAGCCCTCTGCAGCCTCTGCCCTTCTCTGTTCTGCCATTCAGCACGTGCCTGTGCCGCCATTACAGTCTGGAACATGCGTCTGGTGATACCAGCTGCTGCGCTCTGTCCTGCAGGTGCATGTCTGGCAGAGGTCCTCCTACGAGCAGCACCGGCCACATGCCTGTGTGGCACATCTGCAGTCATTACACTGACACCATAGTGTGCAACCACACCTTCTGTAACCACCACACGTTCCTGTCCCACGCCAACAGACACTGACTGTCCTTCCTCTATGGCCACCGGTGATGTGGTATGTGTTGGCAGCAGAACTGTGTGCGGGGAAGAGGGGGACATAGCTGGGATGGTAACCATTGGCACAGATTCAGCCCCTGACAACCCTGCCTGTACCTCATGCATATGTTCATCACCGCTAGTATCTGTGGGGACACTAACATCAGATGGACCGCAGGAGGGTAACGTACCTACCTCACCTGTGAATGCAAAGAAATACTGTAAAGTACAATAGACACAGACACATACACAGACACACACAGACACACACACACACACACACACACACACACACACACACACACACACACACACACACACACACACACACACACACACACACACACACACACACACACACACACACACACACACACACACACACACACACACACACACACACACACACACACACACACAGACACAAACACACAGACACACACACACACAAACACACAGACATGCACACACACACACACACACACACACACACACACACAGACACACACACACAGACACACACACAGACACACCATGCATGTGATTTGTCAGATGGCATGCAGCATGCCTGCAATAAAGCAGAGGGCATGCAGCTCAGACATTAATAATGTTAGTAAGCATACCTCCCTGGGGTGCACACTACAGCAAGCAGGTGTCATATCAGTAGCCATGCAGGTCACACAATCATGGTAGTATGCATGCATCTCCGTGATACACCATGTGGGCCAGAACAGGATAACAGTACACGTCTGACATGTCCTTGACATGTAATCTGCTGACATGTACATTAACATGCATACATTTGACACAATGGTGTCCTGACACATGTACAGCATCATAATGGGTTTCACATTGCAGTGTTGTGTGTATGCCCTACAGATAGAATGCATGTTTATTAAACGTGCATGAGCACGGGAGGGTACTGTGAGCCATCTACATTGCTATACAGTCTGAAGTACAGACACTGTGCCATTGTATGGCAACATGAGGCATGTATGTTGCTGTAGAATGCATAATGTGTACACATTGCATAGCCATAACTGCAACACAGTCATGATGTTCGACAGATCGTATATGGTAGACTTCAGTGACACCTCCAGTAGCTGTGCACAGGCTTTTAGGTTGTCCACTGTACCACATCAACTGTATAATCTGTCAACTAGGGCTATAATTAGACCATGTGTGGACAATGTGCAACAGGGTGTATACACATCCCATGTACTGTGTGGCTACATGTCTCAGGCCATCCCCCATGGCCATGTGTGCACATGTGGTGGCCATTGTGTGTGATGGGCATCTTCTCCAGATGTCTGTGTGGTCCCATATGATATACACCCATACATGTCAGATATGTCACATTCCACAGGTCTATGCAGACAACGGGTTGTATGTTTGGTATGTGGGGTATAGGTCATGTGATAGTGTGACAATATTGCAGACAGGACACTACATGTCTTGGACATGTCTGGTGGCACATCACAGTGTGTGCACCTGATGCAGGGGCATATGACACAATGGTGACACTTGTGGGCTGCCCATATCACAGCTCACTGTGTGGTACTGTGCGCATTACCACATGTTGTTCCAATGCATACTACATATGCCTCCATTGTAGAACACCTCCACCGTTGTATGCACAACTGACCACACATGTCGCAATGACATGTACTGTGGTTTCAAGTCTGTGTATCATTACGTTTGCATATATTGCACATGGGTGGCATGTGTGAATGCATGTTGGTGCAACCTGCATATCGTGACTGGAACAAATATCAGGTGTGCAAGTGTTAACTGGCCACATGGCAAATAGATCTACACTGTAACATGCCTGATACTGATGACAGTCTCACCTGCAACAGACCCATGTCTGTGCGGCACGCCAGAGGTACCTGTATAGGGGTGACACACCAGTATGTACATTATCCATGACTGTATGACAGCCACAGGTTGCACTGTGCATGTGCACACATTCACCTGTGTAATAGCATATAGTATGTACATGTGTGCATACACAACATAGCATACTGTACTATGCAACATGTGTGTCCACATACCTGGCATATGTTGTTACTTTACATTATGTACAGTGACACATGCAACTACATGGGATATAATAGCCATATGTGCATTACTGACTTACCAGGCAACTTCAGGCTCATTGGTTGGGAGACACCCACCTCCATGATGGCAGCTAGTGTTTCTGGATGCTGTTCCCTGGGTGTCCCCAGACTGGCCAGTAGCTCCTCGGTGTGTGTGAGTGGGGGCTGGGTTGGTGGTCCACCACCTGTTCCACCTTGTTCCCTGGTGATTGCAGTGGCATGCTGTTTTGCATGTCATATCAGGTCCATATAGTGTCTGCGCACCTGCTGGTAGGTGCGGTTATGGCCACCCACATCATTCACCCTCCTGCGTAGATCCTGCCACAGGTCATCCTGCTGCTGGGCATGCTGTGGCACATGGCTGAACAACAAGTCATAGTTGTCATGGAGCAGTGGGATGAGGACATCATCCTCCTGGCGGGTGTATGCTGGGAGGCGTGTACGGGGCATTATCTGTAAAACATAATGATGGTGACAGGTCACAGTTTCAGAGATGTACAGAAATACTGCTGCACATACATTTCTATGACATCTACTGCATCTGCACAGTTATCTTTGCAAAGCACCATGACACTGACACGACTGACGTGTTTGTGTCACATATGTCACACTCATTATGCATTGGATATCATCACCATATATGTGTGTCACCTCATTACAGTGTTCATACTCCATGTAAATGCTGTCTTGCTGTGGGCATGTTTATCTACCTGCACTTGTGTTCTTACCTATCTGCACATGCCTCGATGTGTCCACGGTACTACTGTTGACCTGGATGCCGTGCATATGTCACATATCAACACAGACACAGCCGGAATGGACTTGAGCAGTGACAATGCACACATACGCATGGACACCTGTACATGCATGTGTTTTGCCATATACATCTACACAGCACTGTACAACTGTTCAACATTCTGACACGGATCGCCTGTATTACACATGTGATAGACATGGGACAATGGATAGTCAGACAACATTCGCAGGGTTGGTCATCAACCATAGCTGTGTGGGCATGGTTTCCACACTGTTACAGATGGCCATTGTGCCACCGCAAGCTGCATCAGTGCCACATTACTGATCCAGTCAGTTGATAGTACATCTACCATGTGGCCATCACACCATGTATGACTGGGATGACATCTGCAGCTTTGACGGACAGGCTTGCATGGTATGGCAGGAGTATCTCACATGTATGGCACAGGGATCTGTTCAGCCTGTGGTGATCCTAGTATTGGAACGGTGGCTGTCCATGACATATGTCATATAGATCAGGATATGGACATGTAGCATGTCCATCATCATGGTGTAGCAAATGTCCTTCTGCAAGGTAGACGGCATGCTGCATAGTGGAGGTGTGGATTGTGAAGGCTGTTCTTGCACATCCATGCATAGCCATTACCCCTTACAGGTGGTATGTGATCTGATATTGGTCACCACAGTGCTGTATATGCCTGGCCAGTGATCTCCATGCTCATGGATGGCACCCTGACATGACATGGGTACCCCAGATGACTACCTAAGGGGCCTGGAGACATTACCATGTCAGGGCTGCACTGCACAGCACCATCCTTTACACAGTGTCCATAATGTTGACCACAGCCTAGGTAGCAGTTTATGGGTACAGGGATGTTCACCTAGCGGTGACACTGTTGGTATCATCCATCAGACTGTGCACATATGTGACACACCTCACACACACAGCCCATTCTGTATATTGTTCACAACACTGACACAGCTAAACTGATAGGTCATGGCCATTTACAGCCTCACATACATAGATGGCTAACATTTGTCTGTGTGGTATGGGCTACAATGTGGGTGGGGTACAACACATTAACCCTGTTCTACTGTATCTGGCACAGATGTGCTGTGCACATGTCACTGTTTCACCTTTTGCAGTTGTGGGTCTGTCAACAGGCCACTGGTGGAACACACCTGTGACATGCAAAGGTATTTGTAATCAGATATCCGTGCTATCTTGTACATCTGTACTGCTAACGTCTACAGTGCTAATGGTTCATGGACATGCACACCATACTCAGCAGGGTTATAGTGCGGTGCCACCCTAAATGACTGTCATCACCTCTTGTGGGTTGATATTATCCAACACCCTATCTGTATTGTATGGTCATGCTAGGCACTTGTTCAGAACATGTAAGCATGCCATGAGCTACTGCTTACTATAGCGCCCATTCCACACCACTTCCCACAGGTACACTGGCTGTCCTACACTTCCCAGCTTGCTTAAGGTACGACAGCTGTTGTACACATGTAATGCACATATCCTGTGGGACATGGTTGTATATGCAGGCATGTCCAACTGTCACATACCAGTGCTACTGCCTGTCTATATGAGGGTATGTCGTACATGTGGCAATAGAGCAATTGTGTCATGTACACATTCAATGCTCACTTCCCAACATACAGCACTACAGCCTGTAGGGGATGCACATCTGCAGCCGTGCTGGGCCATAGCTCTCAGGTGTACCTCATTACGGGGAACGTACCTCATTTGGGGTTCTAAAAGGTGCATGTTCCTCAAGGTTCCACATTGGAAGGGTACGCCACACATTCATTGTTGTACATAGTTTACCTGCTAGCCATGGCTAGATAGATGAGAATCATATTAATTCATTGGAATATCTGTTTTATACATAAGACCAGCCTATTTTAGCCATCATATGCCCTTCCTAGTTGACGCTGTTAGTAAGCCAGTTGTAAGTGTTCCACGTTTCACCCATTTGTCACACTGTATGAGGGCTAATGTTCCTCATTTTGGGGACAGGAGGATGACAGCTATGGCTGGGGTAATGCTGTCGCTAACCCTGACTGCACCTGACAGTCATTTGGGGATGTGTAACATTTGCAACACACCCCACCCATCACATTGTCTCGCATAATCTACACCACTGGCCACACCTACGAGGACAACCTGCGCAGTATGTCTCCATGCTCACTGTAGGCACCAGAGCTAGCCCCCATCATGGAAGACAACATCACCAGCTTATAGCCCACAGACTCATGTGTGCCCACCACATACAGCCAATAGTGTGTTATAACATGTCACACTGCAGTTCCACACAGCAGGCTACACAAGGCATTATTCACTTACATCTTTCTGTTGGGTAACTGCTTCTGCAACATAACCTATGCACCCATGCCACACCTCACCAGGTACGATATGTCTGTCATTCGCCATGTTAGTGTGACTGCCCTGTGATGCCACTTCACAGACTATGTGTGCAGGGACGTGCAATTGCTCACCAGTCTTATAGCCCTGAGGGTGTGGGCCTAGCCCTGGGGAGCATTTTGCATTCATCCATACACGATACCACTGTACAGTGACCAACTGTGTCACTGCAACAGTTGCCTATGCTCCTATTGTCATTCCACAAGCATGTGGTATCTGTCCGCTATGACTGTCCTGGTCAAACACAATGCTGTGGCACAGATGACTTGCACCTGTCGGCCCTGGGAGTACAGCTCACATGCTAGGCTCTTGCTGCTTCTATACTGCCTGTCCTGCACAGCTTCCAATAACTGTCACCGGCAGGGCGGTAACTGGCATGCGCGACATAGGGTCATGTGACACATTGCTTGCATATTCCCCTGTGACGCATGCAGTCAAGGCACACCTTATAATGCACTACTCCAACATCTCTGCAGTGCCTGGGACCTGCCTGTAGGCTCTGCAGAGCACACCTGCAATGACAGGTTATAGACGGGCCATACCTTCCAGGCACATACCTGGACCGGCACACCCACAGCTGAGGGGTTCCCATATCCCACTATGTTGTCACACATCCTGGCAAGTTGCTTAGCACAATGCATCAGAGGTGCTCCACATGCAAATAACTGTGTCCGGGACCGCTATACACATTGTAATAAGCGACAGAGTCAACATCATACCCCATGGGTAACATACCTTCTATGGTGGTATAGTGGACAGTGGGCCTCAGCTACTACTGATGTGTGACTGACACTACCCCACACTTCACTGGGATAGCCACTCATGTACCGACACATCCATGAGTCATACCCTCCACTCAGCTGGATCAACACATACACACCACCTCCAGGACCTACATTACCCTTGGCATGGACACTACCACCATGTGACTGATGTTACACACCTGGGGTTATCCCCTCATTGGTGGATTTCAAACATATGCTAATCTACCGTGTTAGCCACATCCCAGAAACACACCCATCACAGCATACACAATACATGTGTACTACTACACCTACTACAGACGTCTGCTGACAGTGGTTGTTGACATCATGACACCCGTGCAGATGGACAATGCACATACAAATGCTGACACATACCCCAGTGCACTTAATTAGCATGTACACAACTGCATGGATCATGCTATTCCACACAGAGCCATGATGGTACACACCAGATAACAGACGCCACTCTGGTGGTCATGTTCCACGGACATATGATGTACAACAAAAGGTGTAGGCTGTTGCACAGTGGTGTACATTCCCATGTGTGGAGTGGCTCACTGGTCAGCCGTGGTGGGGCCACAGGGTCCCTCATCACATACTCCCAGACTAGCTATGTAAACATGACTGCCACACATTCTGGGGTGTACCACCAGGCATTATGGTGTTATGTCAGTATTCGATGGCAACACCCACATCTGCTGTCACATACAACAATCACTCAGGAACATTGCAGACCCAGGTATTGTTGGCAACATGCTGGAGGATGGATTCAATGCTGACAGTACAACCTCTCACTCACTACAGGGCCGCAATCCATACATGAACATTGTGGTGTCCCTGTGGTCACACCTACACAGTACTGACCTACACTCTATGTGTCCTGGGACACTGGCCCCATGTTACCTTCCAACGTCCCAGGCTGTGATGTCCACCAAACTTCAAATTACATGTCTCACCATTAGGCCACCATATTCAATAATAGCCTTGTTTCAGACATTGTAGACCATGAATGGCACACGGCAGCATTTATCAAACTACACACAGGTGGCACCGCATTGCACGAGTGGTACTATAGTCCTACACACCTGACTGGACTGTTCTGCGTGGCTATGGGGCACATCATCAAGGACGTCATTCTCAGAGACATTGTTGGTCTCCCATCCTCTGCTGCCACCCGGGTTGGCCTTGTTAAGGCCAGAGCATGGCCCCTACACATGGTGGACTCTTTTCATACAGTTACCAGGGCAGTTGCTGATGGTACAGGAGTCCACACATCCTACATTGTCCTCTCATTGCCTTTCAGCACCATTCCCCATTCTGGTATTGACAACATACACATCCATCTGCACATCGTACCCTGTGTCTCACGATGTTATGCTATGTGGCTCATGGACAGGACACACAGTGAGGCCAGCATACCATAGTACCTACTACATGTCGGGTACTTTGGCATACCACGGTTCTCAGTCATAGGGCCCTTCATGTTATGTATATGCTTCCCTGTGGAACAGGCTGGCACAGGGCACTTTCCCTGCCTGGCTTTAGAACCCCTACATACCAAGCGCCATGATTGCTCCACCAGATGATACTGACTCCAACCATACGGATGTCGCTGTGACAGATTCATAATATGACTATCATGGCAGCAAGCTGCATGACACAAGGTGCATGCACATCACCTTTGCATTACACCATTCACCCACTGACTATCACATGGATGGTGGTCCCCTACATACATATCACATTGTACATGTTTGCAGTACACACATATGTCACACCCACTCCTGTGGTTACCGTATTGCCACTGTGGCGTGGATATCCTCCTATGTGGCCACACCTATCTGTACTGGGTGTGTAACTGGTACATAGGCACCAATTGTACCTCTGAACACATGACATCTACACACATTCAAGGGTACACCACCCCATTTAGGGTGTACCTTACACAACAGCTACAGCTTTACATGCCACAACATTAACACACCATGACGTTTACTGAGCTCTGACAGTGTCGATTTGCAGCTGCACTACGGACACCACATCTGTACACATTTGCATACTACATACTCAGGGGTGACCTCTGCTGATCAGACAGGACCCATGCCCACAACATTATTGATGGATATACTCCTCATACACAACATAAGCAGAGGCCACTGTGAGCAACATGCTAATGGATATGTGCACACATGCCACAATGAGTGGGATGTGTTTCTGGGTTACATTCCCAGACCGGACACTCACTATGCTGTGGAACATAAGTCCTCAATACATCACGCAGGGACACTCAGTAGCACTGTTCATGTGATACCTCCCTTGGTGGTTGGGAGACACATGTAGGCCTGGGATCACTGCAGTGGCTGTACTGTGCAGTGGTGCAAGTGATGCCTGGCTCTGCTCTTTACAGGGCACTACCCTGGAGAGGTGCCACTAGTGTGAACACTGTAGTTGTGCTTACACATGGACTTGACAGACTGCATAGTACCCCACTATGCACCTGTGCAACTATTACTTGTCCTTTGTGCATGGTTACTTGGTAGCCCTTCCATTTAGATTAGCTATCATGCTATTACTATGTCCCATACCTACAGGCCATATGTATCCTGTTATTGTACATACCGATAGACAGTACCTGTGGTATGCATGTTATGCCTGTTATGCTGTGTTGAATATCTGTCATATCTACCTATAATACTATACATTACACATATTTCACATAGTATCCCATGATGCAAAGCATACTTGCTCAGCGGGACCACCTTACATATGTCACTAATGTTATTTGCCCATACACATGCGTGCTGTGACAGTAGATCAACATATACTATCCCCTGCTATGGCACGTCCTTGTTGGACATACCCTACCACTGATGGCGGGTTGTATGGCATTGTTCTGTGTAATGGCCTCATGTAGCATCCCTTCTGGTGTCTGTGCTATGTACCTTGTGTCCCACTGCTGGACGCACAGATTCTACAAGCGTTAGTATGCTCAGCAAGACATCTCTACATAAATACCTTTCCCCACTTTATGCATTGCGGACACATTTAATTAATGCAAACCAGGCTATACATAGAGTAAAACTAGTTAATACAGATCATGCTATACATAACCTTACATATAGGGCGTTCTACACACCTTGTCGTCGTTACGGCGTTTCAATTCTATCTCTCTCACAGTGTTTCCAATGGTTTTGGTATGAGCATACGGTTTGAATGTCTGGCGAGTCATCCTTATATACGTCGATACCTGAAACATGTGGATTCTTCCCACCAATTGGTGTTCCTGAGTGACTAATTACTTGCATATCAGCTGTGCAGCTACTCCATTTGCCAATTACGCAGCGACAGTAGGGTATAATTGGATTCTCCACTTGGGCGTTGCCTATTTGCCCTACCTTCGGGGAGACGGTCTGTATTGTGTTTTGTTATGTGTAACTGCAACTGCTATGCATGGAGACAAGTATAGTTTGGATTCCTGTCCCCCGTGGATTGTGTGTGACAGGTAGAGTATTTGGCTCAACATGTGGGTGTACCTGTCATCCCAACGTCTGATAACGGAGTATTGCAATCAATACCTGTAACATGGCTGTTTGTTCCATTATACTATGTCTGCAATTTTGCATGTCACCTTTAATTGTGTCTCCCACACGGTATGTTGAGGGTTCTGCAGATGTAATTGACTGACTGGATGTATGTGCTGCTATTACAGTTTGTATTGCTTTAGTTTCTAGTGTGGGGGATGTTGGTGGTTGTACATAACATATACAGTTTGTGGGCCTTGCATTCCTACATAATCCATACATATGTGTGTGGGATCCGTCCTTGATTAGAGAGCTAACAGTTAGTAGACTTATGTTACGGGATTGTACATTGGGCCATTGTTAATTGGTTTCTATATCATCTGCAGGTGAGCTTGCTACTTGTATACCTCCGTAATTGCAGCAATATATCAGGGGATATGTGTAGGTGACAGCTATCCCTTGTATTTCTGTCCCAGATATTTGCAGTCATTGTGGTTGTGTTGTTAAAAGAGCCTGTTTGCCATGGGTTGCCACCTTATCATATGGTCATTGTTGGACACGTGCGGGACACAAAGCGGTGTTTACAGGCCAACACGTGGCCACGGTCAGTACACAGGTAGCACATACTTTTATCCTCACTACATACCTATTGTTTTGTGACTTTGGATACCTATCATATTGCATGTGACATTTAAGTTTCTTACATACAGGCATGACTATTAAATACGACTGTTACATTATATATGGGACATATTTATGTCCTACTATCTCGGACATTTGCCCTTTGTACTGTTTTATGTCAGGACACACCTGCCCAGGGTGGGGATGTCCCTCCTACTGTGGTACAGGTAGTTACCGTATGCCTACGTCTAGCTATACCCACACCTACCATACTGGTCTGCCTCTGACTTGGCACCAACATACACATGTTGCGGACACACACACACATTACAGTCACACAGAAACGCACACGGCACCCTCGATGCACACTTACACAGACCATGGCACTCACAGACTCAGTTGAACACAGTACCTACGTGGACCGTGACACCGTCAGCGGTGACTAACCGTCCCTTCATATCATCATACTATTACTCGCGGATGTACTGTTCTGGTACTGTGTTCTATCGGTCTTTCAGCCTCGTGGTTACGCATGTCGGTATGTTACACATTCCTTGGTTGGCGGTATCCTATTTATTTGTACCTCTATGATGTTATGAATGTCGTTGGTCTATCTATCATATTTGCAGATATCGCTGAATCCATCTATATCACCATATATCCCTCTATTGCCCTTTCTATCTGTATCATATATGTACATATATATATATATATCTATATATATATATCTATATATATATCTATCTATCTATATATATATATATATATATATATATATATATATATATAGCGGGGAACGTGACAGGCACACAGCACCACCATATGCTGTAGGACTCATGTACTGTTTAGGTGTTGGCATTCCGTGTTGCACTGGCTGTTGTGTTTACAATGTTTGAGGGCTGCTTATGTAGGAGTCAAACATTGGGCCACCTATACATTACAATTTACAAGTGGTCATGTTTGTGTGCCATCCATTTTACTGTGTGTGCAGGTGGAGAGGTGTCAGTCCGTAGGGGCCTACACGGTCAGAGTATGTGCTATACGTTCCCTCTTTGCCAAGGTGTAGGCATATTGTGCACACCTCCGTCTGCCTACTGGGGCTGGCACAGTGTGTTCATGGTCTGTATCCCTCTGTGCCTGTACTGGCCTTGGCAATTGCGGTGGGCTATGAGTGCCTTCACCATTTTGTCCCTGCTGCAGCTGCTTCCGCAGGATCATATTATGTAGCATGGCACATACTATGACGATGTGGGCACACATGCCTGGAGAGTACTGCAAGGCTCCACCAGATGTATCCAAGCACCGGAACTGTGATCTCAGCATCCCGAACACACGCTCTATGATGATTCTGGTTTGTGCGTGTGCCTCATTATGGCATTCTTGCATGGGTGTGTGTGCATTTCTGATGGTAGTCATCATCCACGGCTCCAGTGCATAGCCAGCATCCCCCACGAGATGGCCATGTGGGATGTCCCCCCTGACAAATACCTGATACAGCTGTGAGGCATGCCAGATATGGGAGTCATGGTAGCTTCCAGGGCTGCCAGCACACACATCCATGATAATACCCTGGGCATTGCACATGACCTGGCAGTTGATGGAGTGGAATCCCTTGCGGTTTATGTAGCGCATACCCTGCTCACCGGGTGGTGACTTGATTTATATGTGCGTGCAGTGTATCGCACCCAGTACCTCCGGGTATTGTGCCACACGGTGGAAATGACGCATATTGCTGGCCAACTCCTCCTGAGTTCTGGGGAAGTATATCTGCTCATTAGCATGTGGTAACATGGCATCCAGGAACTGGTGTAGTACCCTGGATGCTGATGCCTGTGAGATACCCATTATATCTCCAGTTGGCCTTTGAAAGGTACCTGTGGCCAGTATTTGCAGGCTTACACATACCTTCGTGTCCACTGGTATGGGTTCCCCTCTGTTGTTTCTGGTTCTCAGGTGTGGCCGGCACAGCTCCACTATTTGCTGTAATATGTCCCTGTCCACCCTGTAACGCTCTACTATCTCCAGGTTATGTAGCCCCTGGTAAGTTACCCTTGGTCTGAACACTCTCCTTCTCCACCGAGGCCTGTGGTGGTTGTCAGCATCATCCTCAACAACATCGTCAGTCTCTGACACATGCTGATGAATCACAGCTATGGCAGCTCCCAACATGTACATTTTAAAAGTTCCCCGTGTGTTTACACCTATGGTGCAGTGTTTGGGAATACACAGGTGTGTGTTGGGTACTTACACACTTTATACTATTGTGCTGTGAACACCGATTATGTCATAGGGTGTGTATGTACGTTCGTAGCTACAGGTTACATTATGTGTTTTACTGCCGGGACTACTATTGTGGTGTCTTTGGTATTGAACTACATTTTCCTGCCGTGGATTACATCTTGACCTTCCCTTTACATTTCTGCGCGTTGCATCTACCATTTTCTGGCATGCATCCTGCAGCCTACTTTCATTTGTGCTTTCCTGGACCTGGCGTATCTTGCGTTATGTGTGCTACTGCCGGTCTGCTGTCGGTTTGCTTCGCTCTGCTGTGTCAGGTCTCCTATCTTTGCAATCCAATACCTCCCCTCCTTTCTTTGCATTCACATGCCTCCCCTATCCTGTTTTGCAGGTTTCTGCAAGCGGACTTGTCAGCTGCCGTCGATTGGGCTTTGTGGGTTGATTGGTGTTGATTGCTCATTAGTACTCCAATTACCCTACTTCCGCATTTCCTTCTTTTCTTCCCCTGTCCTTCCTGTTTATGCTATTGTTTGCGGCGCGTGCGTCTGATTACTGGGTTTCGGGCACGTTTCCATCCTCGTACACATGCACTTTTGGCCACCATGTGTGCTCTCAGCTAAACGATTCCTCCCCAACCCTGTCCTGCAGCTTTGCTTAGCAACAGACAGGCCAGATTTGCAATGCTCCAATGTGCTTAGTGCTACGGTGGCACACCCCTCTGCTGATGTCATGTATCTCCTCTGAGCCACTCCTTGGTGTTATACCGCTGCGCCGTATGGTACAAACTTCATCCGGCGGGACATTTGCGATTCAGTATTATCTGCCTCATTTGCATGGCATTGACTGCTAATTCATAGTTACCGCGCCGAACACTATCGCAAACCCTTAGCAACACGTGCACCTTGGTTGTGGTGTTCCATGCCTACCATTGTGTATTATGCTGTAAACCTGATTTCTATTACGTTGCGATTTTATGACATTTTTATATTATTTCTTTATGTTACAGCTTCCGCACACATGCCCTGCGGTTCTGCTGTGCGTTACTGTGGACATGACATTAAATGTTGTTATATACGCATTGTGCATCTGTTCTTATGCCATTGGCTGTGTATTTCACCATTGGCATATGTTCACGTTGTGATACCTGGGTCTGGCCCTCTTCCATAGCTCCGATGTTATGTTTGGGAAAATGTATACCGTGTTTTTTGGTTTACATTTCCGTGGGCTTACGCTACGCCTGCACCACTTCATGAATCGCTATATGCCTTCATTTGCATGGTGCAACACTGCACATGGGGTGATTTGCATACCTACGCCGGGGGCTGCGCAGATGTGGCGTACGCCGGTAGTGCACGTGGAATTGGATCGTACCTGAATCGCTCGGCGGCCATATTTGGCATTATAACGCCTACGCTATGCATGCGCCTGGCGCAAGCTTCATGAATCCCGGGGCAGCAAACAAAAGTACTTTGTCTACTAAAGAAAAAGATAGTAAAACATTTAAAGAAAAATAACTGCTTTTTCATTTTTATGCCTTAATGCCACATGGAGTACTGGTATCTTACAGCTGAATGAAAGTTCCCTTAAGTTAATTTCTTTTTATATATTATTTTTTAATTCTTTCTTTTTTAGTTAATTTCTCCTTCATTTACATATATTAATTCTCTTGAATGCCAACTTTAAGTAGTTAACCTATTATCTTCTTTTATTTATTTACTGTTCTTTTCTGCTCTTTATATGGAGAGAGAGAATATTGTATACTAAATTTGTTCTTAAGACTTATTAATAGTCTCTTTCTGTTTTTCATCTTAGAGGGTTACAGTTTTATGTCAGTTCTATATCTGTTCTCTCTTCTGTATAGATTACATCTCTCACTCAGTATTTAATTGTTTGCATTTTTACTTCCTTTTCCCTTTCCTTACTTTTGTTCTGTTTTAATAATTCATATCTGTCTAAATTATAAGTAAATCTTTCATTAAAATTGGTGTGTAGTGCTTGGAAAGGGAAATGGATAGAGTACTAAATAAATTTCACTTAGTCGTTAGTTAATAATGTATACAAAACTCTTAATTTAACTTATATGTGTTTCTTTTTTCTTCATCTTTTTACATGTCATTTTGTCATTATCTGCACAAGCTATCAACAGCTAACTAGATTAAGCAAATCCTACATTCCCGCTAGAATGTTTGTAAAGACTTTCCCCCAGATTTACTCAACTTCCATGCAGGACTAGCTTAGTCCTGCACAGAAGTGGCCGTTTAGGAGCAGGACAGCAGTGCGCCATGCAAATTAATGAAGACACACTGCCTGAGCTCCTAATCTTACATGGAGCATATAAGAGTGCAGGGGGCGTGTCTGAGAGCAGAGCTTTCAGAATATACATGCTCCTGCAATGAAGAACAGCAGAAAGGCCAAAGGAATGAGCGAGACCGCTCATACATGTCCGCATATCCCCAGCAACATTCCCCTACGTGTACAACAGTAATAGTAAATGCAAATCAAATAAACAAACCTATCTTTTTTTATTATGAATCCGATTAAAGCTAACCGTAGGTGCACGGGTGTGCCCATCGCTTACCTACAGTTAATGCAGCTTAAATGGCTGAAGAGGATAACAAGGAAGATATATGCAAATGAAGCAGTACAGCAATAGTGCAGTGGGCAGAGCATTCGTCTTATGAGCAGACATTCCTGGTTTGAATCCCACTACATCACATTCCATTTTCCATGGCAAATCATGTTATGACCAATATTTTAGGTGCATAACTTACTAAATAACATATATTTGTGAAGTGGAGTAGTGCATTAAATGCACATGTGCGGTGTCAGTGTCATAAGATTGCACAGTCCACAGATAAGCACATGTGCCCCATACAGTATATATACACAGGAATCATGGATACAAATGGAAGGTAAGATGTGTAATGAATGACAACTCCATACAGCTTCCAAATCTCCCACCTTCCCAAGAGCCATTAGATATTACTGTCTAAATCAGTGCAATTGTAAGCAGGAGTAAGTACTAGTAAGCAAGTGTAAGCACCAATAAGCAGTAGTAAGCATATTTAAGAAGTAGTAAGCAGGTTTAAGCCCGTTTGCATGGAGATAAGCAATGTGCACACAGGTTAAGCAATATTGAAGCTAATTCTCTGTAAGAATATTTAACCAGGGGTTAGCATTGCTTACACTCGTGCAAACCCATACAAACCCACTTACAACTGCTCAAAAGTGCCTTAATCACTCTATATCCAATGGCCCTTGCTCTGTCCAGCAACAAAAGAAACAGCCTTGCAGGTCTTGAACCAAGGACTCCATACATTATAGTCACAGTAGTTAGCCAACAAGCCATGACAGCAGTACAGAAGAATGAGGTATCAGCAAAAAAGTCTGTAATACAGTAAAATCAAACTGAACCTGTGAAAGGAATCAGTATACAGTCATATGTTCAATAACCTACTCCATAACATAAATATGTAAACTGGAGTACAACAGTAAGCCCAGATGTGAGGTGTAATTGTAATAGAGTGTTGAAGTCCCCAGTAAAACACAAGGACCCCATACAGTGTACGTACACAAGAATCATGCTTACCAGGCATATATATAAGATGTAATGAATAAGAAATCAATGCCAAATGAAAATATAATGCACAGTCTAACGTAAGCAATGCTAAGCATTGCACAGGCCAGCTTAGGAGGTGTAAGCAATGTGTAGGCCAGCTAACTCTATGTGCCCAGCGGTATACCCGTTTAAACAATGCCAACCTTAGGTAAGCAGGTTTGCCTATAGCCTAGCATTTTCAAAACCAACCAATCACAGAATAGTGCGGTAAATCAGCCCTACTTAAACCCAGCAGATGGGTATACATCTCATAACTGGTTGTAGCTTCCTCTTGCAGGCACAATGGCAGAAAGAGGAGAAGGTATGTGCTTCTGGGCACAGCGCTGGTGCATCCAGGAGTCCAGAATCATGGCAGGACTCCTTGTCAAAGACCATGAGCAGAGACTGCTGCAGGGCCAGTACCAGGGTTCCCAATATAAGGCAGAAGCCTGGGACTGTGTCACCTGTGACCTCACCAGTGCCACTGGCATACCCCAAACTGGTGAGCAGGTCAGGCATCACTGTGCCAACCTGAAGTGGCATAAGGGGGACCTCTTGGAGCAGTGGATCCAAGAGGCTAGAATGGCAGGGGCTGTCCTAGCTGTATGTATCACTCCACTATGTGTGTAATAATTTCCAGCTCATGTATATCTCGAAAAGGTATAGCTAAATATTCATGTTACGTCCTCCACAGCTGCAAATGAGTCAGCCATGAACCAGGAGGCCCACGGAAGTTGCCTGGAGAGGTTGTGACATGAGGCAGGTCAGTAATACTCTTGCATGTACTGTCATAGGAAATTAATTGCCTGTATAAGACCTGTATTATTTAAGGCAAGTACTGCATACACCGGAGAATATGGCAGGAAGAGTCTCATGTAATTTGTATGTAAATAAAAGCATAATAGCCTGACAATAAAGGTCTAACTGCTGGTATCATACGGTAATGTAGATTTGCAATCACGTAATAGTACTGTTGTATTAAGCACTGTTACCCACACTGTGCACCATAAATAGAATGTGTAGGAATGCCTGTATATGACTGGTGTAATCCCCAGAGGCCATTTAGTACAACTTAGAGATATATAGACAGAAAACAGTGAAAAGGCAGACAACAAAATCCGAATAGCACATGCAACTGAGACGTGAACTGTCTTATTTTTAGCACACACAGCCATGGTTCGAATCCTGGCAGTGGTAGTTGTCTGCATACAGACTCATACCCCACAACTGTACAGATATGTCCAAAATGTCCAGTAAAGTGACCCATATCTGCTGCCTGTCAACCTGTCCCCCTGGGAAATCAGTGGGATGATCCCAGATGTATAGGCAGCAAACAGGAAATACAACTGATTGACAAACATCTATGACAACAAAGCTGGCACACTAGCAACTCCCCAAAACCTTATGAGAGTAAGAAGCCATGTATGTCCCATTTACACTTCCATGTTGTCAAGCTGTGGCCAGAGTGTGTACAGCAACAGAGTGAGATGTATGTGCATAATAGTAATGTGGAATCTGGTACTGTGTGTGGCAACATTCAGGTAGTGCTAACAAACATTTCTCCCACAGGTCTGTCAGATACCAACACTGTGCCCAGTAATACAAGAATGATACCCTGTACTGGTACTGTTTACTTTGGTATTTCATGGCATTGTGAGAGATGCAGTTGCGCTGAATAATAAGGTATTACTCATCACTGCTGCCCACACTGTCCTACAAATATAACTGTCCAGGAAATCTTGTATAAGAGTATTGTAACTGTTGTAAAAGTGTCCCAACTTTGAGAGAAAAATCGCTAATGACACAAAAGACAATCATAAGGCCTTCTTTAGCTATGTTAGAAACCTGGGTGGAAACTCCCAGATATGCTCAGAATTAGTCCAAAATGATAAAAAAATCAATGAACCCACAGACATTGCCAACATACTGGCAGGCAGGTTCAGTGCAAAATTCTCCCCTCCTCCCCCCCCCCCCCCAAAAGGAGAAATATCTATCCCACCAGGGTCTAGCCTCCCAAACATCTCAGATGCCCAGGTGAGAGCTGCTCTCTAAAGCAAAAACACAGCATCAATGGGACCGGACGGTGTCCCCGGCTGTGTGCTACACAAACTCAATGAGGAACTAAACCCACACATAAGGCTGCTGTTTAATCTTAGCCTTACTACAGGATACGTACCCAAAGAATGGCATACGGCAACTGTGGTCCCACTCCACAAAGGCGGTGCTTCTGGACCCTGAAATTACCCCCATAAGCTTGACGAGCCTTGTCTGCAAAGCTATGGAGAGGATCATAATGGAACTCATAAATAAAGACATTGGGGACCTACAGACACTGGATCCTACCCAATTTGGCTTTGTCAAGGGCAGATCCTGCCTCTTGAACTTGGTCGACTAGTTACACAGGTGCACTAAGGCCATTGATGAGGGTAAGGCAGTTCACACAGCCTACCTTGACCTAGCAAAAGCGTTCAACACAATACCCACTCGGGCATCATAGAAAAGCTCACCAGCTTAGATGTAAACCCATATGTCACAAGATGGGTTGCAAACTGGCTCAAGGACAGAACACACAGGGTTAGAGTTGCTGGTGCCATGTCAGACTCTAAGCCGGTCACGAGCGGTGTCCCACAGGGCTCAGTCCTGGGCCCCCTCTTGTTCGGCATTTATTTTTCTGAAGTGCAGGCAAACATAGGGGATTGTGGCTGACAAAATTTGCAGATGACTGCAAACTGGGCACTATAATTGACACTCCATCAGACACAGACATCCTCCAGAGAGGTCTCATAGAAATGGATAACTGGTGCCAGAGCCATGGCCTTAAGCTAAATGCCAAAAATGTATAGTCATACCCTTTGGGAAAAACAAGGTAACCCCTAATTACCACATAGGTGGTAATCCATTAAACACGGAAGAAGTTATCAGGGACCTGGGGACCCAAGTTGACAGTAACCTCTCTTTTGACACTCACATTGCCAAAGTGGTTAGGAAGACCTTCTACATTGCCCACCTGATCATGAAGGGATTCACATCCAGATCAGGAGAGGTCATTGTACCCCTGTACTCTTCACTTATCAGACCAATGATTGAGTACAACGCCCCATTCGGAATGTACCTTATCCGACACCTGCAGCAGTTGGAAAGACCCCAAAAGTTCCTCATCAAAAGGATAAAGGGGCTCAAACATATGTCATATGATGCTCGACTGAAGAAACTCCAGCTCTATTCAGTCGCATACCATCTGCTCAGAGGTGATCTGTGCCTGACATACAAGGCCATGTCCAACCCGGAATTAATGGACATGCTCCACCTCAAAAAATCCAAATCCACCAGAGCCACAAGAGCAAGAGACTTAAACCTCAACATGGATATAAACAGGACATGCTGGAGGGACAGATTCATCACCCAGAGACTCCCTACACTATGGAACAGAATCCCAGTCCATGTGAGGCAGAGCCCCTCACTGACTCTGTTCAAGAGAAATCTTGACGAGTGGATGGGAGATCGTAGGTTTACCCTGGGAATCATCTCTGTGTCACTGCTGGACAGAGGCACAGCAAACTAATGGGTATAGTATTCTCATCCTAAGGGGTGGTGAAAGCCACACACACTCTGGCTAGGCTTATAAATGCCCTAGGGCAGATAGCCTAGTATGAACCTATGAACCTATGAATACAAGTCAAAATGCAAAACCACAGGAGAATTATAAGATAGAAAGCAGATAGGAGATATACAGCAATATCTATATAATACACACAACTCTGATGGACAGTGTTTAAGTTGTAGTAGACACAGCCATGGTCTGAATCCTGGGAGTGGAAGTAGGCTGCATACATAATCATACCCCACAACTGTACAAATAAGACCAGAATGTCCATTATATGTGCCCATATCTGCTGCCTGTCACCCTATCCCCCTGAGAAGTCTGTGAGATGATCCCAGATGTTTAGGCAGCAAACAGGAAACACTACTGATTGTCACACATCTATGAGAACAAACCTGTCACTCTAGCAACTCCCAAAACTGTTATGAGAGTAATAATCCAAGTTTGTCCTATCTGCATCCCCATGTTGTCAAGATGCGACCAGAATGTGTACAGTAAAAGAGTGAGATGTATGTGCATAATACTAATGTGTATTCTGGTACTTTGTGTGGCAACATTCAGGTAGTGCTAACAAACATTGCTCCCAGAGGTACGTTGGTTATGAACACTGTGCTGAGAAATAAAAACCTTGATAAACTGCATTGGTACTCTTTACTCTGGTATTGTATGGAACTGTGAATGTCACAGTTGCTCTGAATAATAAGGTATCACTGATCTCTGTCACCCACACTGTGCCACATAATATAACTGTGTAGGAAAGCCTGCATAAGAGTGTGGTAAGTCACTAAAGGTTGAAGAGGGCAATAGTCTAGATATGTTCCGGTCCACCTGCATGTGGAAAAGACATGGCCAGAGTCTGTGCAGAAAGAGATGGACAGGTATGTGTACAACATCAACCCAGAATCTGGGAGTATGTGTAGAAACAGTTAGTTAGTGCTAAACATTTCATCCACAGGTATACCAGTTAAGAGGTGTATACTGCAGGTAAAACCAGTTCATGACAACAGCCATATCACTGTCCAAACTAAGGCTATAGGGTAGTGTAGCAATACTTGTAAGGTACAGATAACAGCACTGACTGGGAAAGTAGTGTGGACTACAGGAATATACTAGTTGTTAATTGACATCTTTCTCTCCCCCCCCCCCACCATACCTCCAACAATAAACTACATACCCACCTCAACTGGTATGTAATGACTTCACTGTTCTGATTTTGTCCTATTGGTTGATAATTATTTAAATCTGTTTCCATGCATGTGCTATATTGAAATATTCCAACATTGGTGGCATGGTGCCATCAATGTACCTGCATGCTGTTGTTATTATCACTGTGGCCCCATATATGCATGTGTTCCGTTTGCTATGCAACTGTTCCGTATCTGGTGTCTGGATTAATAGGAATATCTATGCATGCTGTTATACCTAACCCTGGAATGTTTGACTATTACTAACCCACACATGATAACATTTAAACACCATAGCACGTTTGGTAAGGCTGGTCCCAGCGGACCCACATGTCCCACTTCAGGTGGCCATGGCACAGGGCCCCAGCACTTCTGGGGCCCAACCCAGGACCTCCTCGTCCGTTGGTCCTGCACCACCTTTGGGTGGAATCACCTCAGGGGATGGGGCACGTCCCCCTAGGAGCAGGTGTGGACAGGAACCTGTCAGCCATCACCAGGTTTGGGTTGTGGTGCATAGTGAGCTCCACAGGGAGGTTGGAGATCTGCTACGCCAGCTCGAGGGCTGTGTATCACAACTAGAGGGTCAGCCTGGCTCTGTGACTCAGCTCCCAGCACAGACACTTTCGGGGCTGTGAAGGTGTAGTGGTGATTGCCCATGGGTGGGGACCTCAGTCCCACTGTTTCCACTAGGGGGCTCATGGGCTTCTGATTTCACAATACCCCTCCCCATCAAGATGTCAACCCCCAACATGTGTCATATACAGCCCTGTATGTGTCTTGTTTGCCTTGTCTGTTAACCTACCCAACCTACCTCCCCAAATATACATACTATGCCTCCCAACATCTCACTCTCACCTGAAAAAAAGGGCAATATTTTCCCAAAATAAATCTTGCCACATACATAGCTGTCCATTTCGCACATATGCCCACTGGACACATGTAATCTGGTCTAACTGGCATCACAACAAATTATTGTTGTCCTCACCCCTCTCTCAGTGGTTTGAGCATCCAAATCTACCTCCAAATTCAGTGTATATGCACAGCTGTTGCTGTAGAAGAAATGGGCAGCTATGAACCTTCCCAACATGTGTCTTGCACATCCCTAGCTATTTTCCGTACTGTCTTTCCCTCTTTGTGCCCCTTTTTCTCCACTTTCCTATCAACCTTTTTTATTTTCTTTTAAAGAAATTAGCACAGGAATAATTGGGACTAAGTACTTTTAAGCAGCAGTAAGCAGGTTTAAGTCTGTTTGTGTGGGGGTAAGCAATGCCTACACAGGTTAAGCAATTTAGAATCTGAGTGTAAGAAACTGTAATCGGACATTAGCAGTGCTTACCTTCACGCAAACCCATGCAAACCTGCTTACAACTGCTTAAAAGTGCCTTAATCACTCTGTATCCAACGCCCCTTGTGCTGCCCAGCAGCAAAATAAACAGCCTCCGCAAGGCTCAAACACAGGACCCTGCACACCATAGCCAAAGTGATTTTCCACTAAGCCATGTCAGATATACATAACCCTCATGTTTTCACAAACATATCATCCAGCTCAGTCATTCAACAGTACAGGGAATATATTTCAACATGTAGATGTATGTGTGTGTGTGTGTGTGTGTGTGTGTGTGTGTGTGTGTGTGTGTGTGTGTGTGTGTGTGTGTGTGTGTGTGTGTGTGTGTGTGTGTGTGTGTGTGTGTGTATATATATATATATATATATATATATATATATATATATATATATATATATATATATATATATATATATATATATATATATATATATATATATATATATGTATATGTTAATATCTAAAAGATATAACATATATATATATATATATATATATATATATATATATATATATATATATATATATATATATATATATATATATATAAATATAAACATATATACATACATACACATACATCTATAGATATATATGTCTACAGCTATACGTCTCTCTCTCTCTCTTTATATATATATATATATATATATATATATATATATATATATATATATATATATATATACAGCAATTTATATACATGCACACAGATATATAGATCTGTATAGGTATACATGGACTTACATCTGTAGATAAAAATGGGAACATAACAAAAACATATATGTTCACCTGCACCGTTAATGGGGTTGAGAGGTCCCAAACAGCATACGTCTTGTATGAATAGGTATTCCCCCCACAGCCAAACATGTCTGCCCTGCAATACACTTCCAACTGTTGCAGATCCCATAACCAGGACCTGACACGACATGGGCACAAGATGTTAACAGTACTCCATTCCACCTGTATGATGTCAGGCTGGTATCAGTAACATATCATGCAGTACAGTCTGGCTCCCATTGGGAATGTACAATGTGGAAGCAATCAACATCCCTAGGGTACATATACACAGACACATATATGCAGATACAGATATATATATATTTATATATATATATATATATATATATATATATATATATATATATATATATATATATATATAGATATAGATATGTAACTACACGTACACATGCAGAGATATGTATAGAAAGATACATATGTAGAAGGTGCACACAATATAGATAGATATGTAACTACACGTACACACGCAGAGATATATATAGAAAGATACATATGTAGAAGGTGCACACAATATGGAACAGCCACTATGCCTACAATTACCACCTTACTAACTGGACACTGTATGAGCCACCCCTACAAATGACAAGTATTGCCTGCAACATATACCCACAGAGAGGTCAAATGATATAACACCACACACAGGTTTGCATACATGGGAAAGCTTTATTTGTGTACACATAATGGACCTCATAAATAAAGACATAGGGAATTTGCAGACTTTGGATCCAACCCAGTTTGGCTTTGTCAAAGGCAGATCATGCCTTTTAAACTTGGTTGACTTCTTCGAAACAGTCACCAAAGCCATTGACGAGGGAAAGGCAGTCCATACAGCCTACCTCGATCTGGCTAAGGCCTTCGATACAATACCCCACTCGGGTATCATTGAAAAACTCATCAGCTTAAATGTTAACCCATACATCACAAGATGGGTTGCAAACTGGCTGAGTGACAGAACCCACAGGGTCAGAGTTGCTGGCACCATGTCAGACTCAAAGCCTGTCACAAGTGGTGTCCCACAGGGCTCAGTCCTGGGCCCACTCTTGTTTGGCATCTACTTTTCGGAAGTACAAGCAAACACAGGAGGGTTATGGCTGACAAAGTTTGCAGATGACTGCAAACTGGGCGCCATAGTAGAAAACACATCTGACACAGATATCCTTCAGAAGGGTCTCACAGAAACGGATAACTGGTGCCAGAGCCACGCCTGAAGTTAAATGCCAAAAATGCATAGTCATACCCTTTGGGAAAAACAAGGTTACCCCTAGCTACCAAATAGGTGGCAATCCACTGAGCACAGAAGAAGTTATCAGGGACCTGGGGACCCAGGTTGATAGTAGTCTGTCATTCGACACCCATGTAGCTAAAGTAGTTAGGAAGACCTTCTACATTGCCCACCTTATCATGAAGGGATTCCCATCTAGATCAAGGGAGGTCATAGTCTCCCTTTACTCATCACTCATCAGACCAATGATTGAGTACAATGCCCCATTCGGGATGTATCTGACCCGACACTTGCAGCAGCTGGAGAGGCCACAAAGTTCCTCACCAAAAGGATAAAGGGTCTCAAAATCTGTCCTATGCTGCCCGACTGAAAGAACTCCAGCTCTATTCAGTAAACCGCTTGCTCAGAGGTGACCTTTGCCTAACATACAAGGCCATGTCAAACCCAGATTTGATGAATATGCTTCACCTCAAAAATCTAGATCCATCAGAGCCACAAGGGCGGAGACTTAAACCTCGACACGGCTATTAATAGGACATGCTGGAGGGATAGATTCATCACCCAAAGACTCCCTATGCTGTGGAACAAAATCCCGGTACATGTGAGGCAGAGCACCTCGCTGGCCTTGTTCAAGAGAAATCTTGACCAATGGATGGGAGATCGCAGATATACCCCAGGGATTACCTCAGTGTCACTGCTCGACAGAGGCACAGCAAAATAATGGGTATAGTTCCCCATACTAAAGGGGTGGCGTAAGCCACAAAACGATGGGCTAGGCTTGTAAATGCCCTCGGGCAGTTAGCCTAGTATGAACCTATGATCCTATGAACCTATTACAGTTGTATATGCCATGTCATATAGCTGTTTAGACACTGATATCCATATAAACAGAGTAATGCAACTGTGAAACAGTTATACTAATACAATAGTCTAGAAAGGTTGACACATGTTGCTGTCCAGGCTGAGGTCTTCAAGTAGTACAGTAGTAAAGACAGACTGGGCCACAGGATACCAAACAATCAACAGTAAGTAATGCAGATGTATAGTTCAGCAGCCTCTATCTACACTCTGTGCACAATCCCTAGGGGATAAAGACCTCAGCTGACACAATGGGATGTAACTGTTATATAACAAGGCAGAACTGACACTGTCACGATCACACTGAAAAACAGAACAGTCTGTATGGCAGGAGGCAGTAGGCCTGCATTTAGCCAAGGTGGATTGTATGGCAATGTTCATCCAGATACCTTAAGGCAGCTTACCCCTGATACCCCCACATTTTTTAACAGTCTAGGTAGTTATGGTGCATCTCCCCCAGACTCAATAATACAGGGCCATATACCACTGTTACATACACTGGCCTCTGGAGTGCATAAGGGCACACATGTATTGTGCAGGTGAAGCCCACACATATATGGCCCCAACCCAACAGTATGTGTGTGGGACACAACAGCACTGGACTGATGGCAGGAATGGCAGCATGACATACTCACAGCCCACTACAGAACAACCCCTGACAGCATGTCATGCGTGCAAAACCTGGTATGTAGGTGGAGGACAGAGGCTGGAACATAGGCCCGTATGTGTTAAACTGTTGTTATAGACTAAGCAAGTCACTGGTGTTACAGGATAGTCTGCAACATACCCTTAGTCAGGAATATGAAGTTAGAAACAGAAATGGATGTAGCCATGTACTGATAGCACTGAACACACACACTGCCAGTGACATATCTAACACAAGACCTGTGTTGTGGACAGACAAAACATAATAGGCACACCTCTGGCCATCAAGAGGATAGGCCCACAGTTGAGAGCTATGCAGACAGACTGCATTCCAAGTTAAACTAGTATGTACACACAAACCCTGTAACACCAGTGCTATACAATGCATACAACAACTCTACTTACACTCTGTCTGCAGTTCTGGAATCTCCTACAAATATGTAGTTGGCCTGAGTATGCAGGTTCTCCTGTAAGAGGTATTGCTACAGGATGTCTGTATCACTGATGCCCACACACAGGAAGGATGTCTATAATACAGGAAAGGTAAAGGGACCACACGCAAATTATGTAGGGATTTATAGTAGTTGGATGACATGACTCTGGTCATTGGAAGTACTACATAGCATGACACATGTAGGTAGCAAGTGGAGGACATTAATTGGTGCAGAGGCCATCACCTGATCATGTGCATCACCTACAAATTCTGTGCTGCAATCTATGCAAAGCAGCTCATTTCATTTACTGGAGAGAGACTGAAAGAGAGAGTGTATAAGAAAAAAAAAAGAAATATGAAGTCCCAGAACAGGTATGTGAAGTATATATGTATGTAATTGACCGTAGTACTTGGTCCATAATAATGAGATAGATGATGTGGAATGCTTTATATGTGCCTTCAGCTGTTGTTGTAATGATGTTCAGCTGAATAATTGCTAAGGACAATAGAGTCCGCCTCTGTGGGTAGTGGGCTATACCCCTCAACCGTGCAGAGCAGCACTGACTGATAAGACGTAAGCCATCATAGTGTGTGTTGTGTAATGGGAAGTATGTATGTTACGTGGCTAATAGCTGGTGGTGGAAGTAATGCCATAATGATGGGCACGTGGGATCCACAGCCCACCCCTTGCAGGATACTCAGCATAATCTGTACTGTAGCATACAGGAATGCCATAGGTGTGTAATAGGATTACCTGCAATCTGGCCCTACATATACCCCCTAATGTCAGGCTGTGTCCATATGTGGCACCTGTCTGTGTTGTAGCAAAGCAGAACAGTGTAGCTGTGCAGAAAGGTGTTGTGAGATTGTGGACCTGATGTCTGAATGTACCCCACATATAGGTATGCATATGTGTACATATATACATATATTTATTATATATATATATATATATATATATATATATATATATATATATATATATTACAGATACCCATGTGTAGACATATATATATGAGCACATATATACATCACATATATCTACACATATATAGATATATACCTATACGCACATGTCTACATATATACAAACACCCTCACAAACATATATGTATGTAAATACATGTCCCCTATATTACTACCACAGAGATGCATGCTATGTTTGAGGAAACAGCACACATAGCAATACACACAGATATCTACAGTTGTCAGTGTGTGCAACATGGATGGGCATGTCACATGTGAACACCTTGTTGGGACCAGATTGCCCTTGTCTGTGAAGTATGAAATGTGTATATGGGGGAGTGTGGCAGGTATAGTTGTGGAGGTGGTCAGGGTTGGTAGATATAGAGGATAGTCTACAGGGGTGGTATGTGACACATGTGGTGGGTAATCACTCTGGATAGTGTGTGTGGTCTGTGATGTGGATGCCCCATGGGCCCCAATAAGGACACAATGGGAACAAGCCTCCCACCCACTGCTACTCACAACAGCAGTTCACGTCCTGAAGGTGCCTGACCTGGACGCTGAGCAGGAGGAGCATGTCAGCCCTGTGAATGTGTACTGGGTGCCTCAGAGTGATGTATCATATCCCACATGTGTTGGTGAAGCCCGTTATGGAACAGACCCTGGACCTACCCTCAGGGGGCAGAAAAATGTGTGTGTGTGCCCCCAGTGGAGGACAATATCCTCTGGGTTGGTTCCACCTGATGGTGTTGCTGGACCAGTACATGAGGAGGCCCCAGGGTGGGACACACATGTGATGTGGCTGGGTAACATGGGCAGATGAGTTTGGAGAGTTCTGCTGGGCAATAATATATATACATGCTATTGTGTCACTGTTACAGAGCATATGTTGGTAGTAATAGTCTAAACAATCCTGGAACATGTCCAACAGCATGCATAGATATCTCCAATAACACAGAATGTCAGATGTGCAGCAATCACAAAACAGCCATACCACAGGCATATATGGAACCATAGTGGCCTTGACAATGGAACACAGGTGAATAGTCTGTAATAGGCCAGCAATGATAGTGTCCACACTGGGAACATGGCTACAAACACATAGCACAAAATGTGGTACAATGCAATATCTGTCCTACTGGTAGGTAAGCTGTAGTCATACCTAATGAGTTGTGTGTACAGTTTGTTGTCGCTGATATGGTGGGGAGGTGACAGAGATGTGTATTAAGAACTATGGTAACTTTCTGTATGACTTGCTCAGACCTGTTTCCATCTTTATGTATTTCAGGCAAGATGTCACATGCATGGCTACCATCTTATTCAGCTGCTGAAAATGAAGTAGTGCTAACCTATTTAATCCAGCACTACCCTGTCCTGTTTGGCCAGGCCACCCATGATCAGCATGAGTGGTCCACCCTGTGGAATGACCTACTCCACAGGGTCAATGATGTCAGACTGCGAAACCGCAGTTATGAGCAGGTCCAGCATTATTGTTCTGACCTGCTTCGCAATGGCCTTTGGCATGCTGCTGCTGCAGTCCAGGGGGGAATCACCTCACCACGAGGGGGCATACCATCCATCCCATCCCTGACACATGTGGAGGAGGTCCTGGCCAGCCTTATGGCACCTGCCCATCTGGACACATACCAACCACCAGACACCTTTGTGGAGGTGGGTGCCACCCAGACACTGGCCAAGGAACGTGCAGGTAAGGCTACAGGGCACATCCGTAGACCACTGTTGTGCATACATCCACATCAGTACAGATAGATCATGCATATCTGACATGTCATAGATATATTTTGTTGCTGCATAGTAGTGATAAACAGATGTCCATATGTGGTAGCATTGTGGAAATGTACTGTTGATGTATTGTAATACTGCACCCACCCAGTAGCACTGCCACAGTTGTGGCCCCTGACTATGCATCTCTTACGCTCTTATGTAGGTCACTCTGGGATACCACCAAGGCAGCAGCCTGTAGCTGGTGAGTATGGTGTATGTAGATGCTTACCAATACACCAGGCATGTAATGGCTATGGTATATGCCATGCGCACATCTAACACACCTACCCAGAATGCATGCTGTACAAGTGCATGTATTGTTACTGTGAAATGCACAGCATCACAGGGGTGACCATAATGGGGTATTGGAAGGGTATGTCAGACACTTGTTTGATAACTAACATCCTGTCATTGCAGAATGTGCCCAAAGGGAGTAACATAATGGTGGGAGACATTGCCTACAGTAGGGACATGTTTGGAACAACAACCATATACAGTGAAACACCAGTGTATATACCTGTAGGACAATGGCAATTGATGCAGAGATACACTATGGCATAAGGCATTACAGTGGTCCACATTATCAGCTCGGACTAGCCTGTAACATGTGGTGTTCAGTGTATGGGTCACTGCAATGTGACACATGTGTAGGACTTACTCGTCATGCATCTGAAAAAAGGCTGAAGGAGGGGGGGGTGGGTGTCAGCATGACACACCAGTGCACTGCAGCAGGGATCCTAAGAATGCTAAGAATGGCTGTGCCTGCACATAGTCAGGTTCAGGACCTGTGGCAGCCGTAACACTACCCCCACAGCAATAGTGATGGCAGTGTGTGAACTTCAAGGGATTTGCACATGAGTAGACCTTGCAATCATGCAGAATAGGGGGATATGTGTAGGGCAGACCAAACATACACTGGCAAATGCAGATGGCCCATGCTGGTATACCCCTACCAGGAGTAGTGACTGCTGTAGTACACACAACAAGAGGTGCGACAAACCATCATGATAAGGGTGTGCACACATATGCCCACATGGTGTGTATGCATTGCAGTCAGCATCCACAAACCTAACACATTCTGTAGACACTGCATGTGAAAGTGCAGGACATATGTCACATATTGGGCTTATGTACTGCTAAGATATGCAGTGATTTGGTCCCATGGCAGATCAAGGATGGGTGCGTCATATCAATAAAGGTGTGTACACCCCCCATAGCCACAGTATGCTCTGATGGTTGTCAATGTAAGAGTATTGGATTGGTCATACATGGTCCGCTGATGTTGAGAGCTGTGCATCAGACATCAGGCATTCACAAATGACATCTGTCCACATATCATACCAGGTACGTGCTGCTGGAAATTATAGGGGCTGTGAGCATTAAAGCTAACATAACTGACACAGTAGTACACATTCAGCAATGGGCTGTACATCTGTGAGGTGTGGTGAACAGTATATGGCAGGGTGCAGAACAGGTGCACAGAAATACCGTGTTCATGGGCACAGTGTTATCCAGGAGAAGGGGCTTCACCTAGTGACACAGCACATGCATCACCTACATGTATACCGTTGCCAGCATGGATTGACTATAGCTGCACTGCATGCTGTTGGGTACCATATGTTATGCATGTTGACAGAGGTGTAATAGGACTGTGTGTACTCTCATTGTGCAACCTCGCCTGTGTGTGTGTGTGTGTGTGTGTGTGTGTGTGTGTGTGCATCCTGGTGGGTAGTTAGCTTGTCTGTAGAGTCACTCAGGTGAAGTGGAGGGAGTTTGATGCATGTAGAATGCTTGTGTGCATGTGTGTGTGTTTGTGTGGCTGGCCATGTATGCGCACGTGTGATTGTGGTGGTTTCATACAGCAGTACCTCCCTCTGGGATCATGCAGTACATGTACATGGACTGCCACATTACACACCAGGAATACTTATGTATATCACAGAACAGGTGATAGTATAATATGGTCTGTAGCATGGAACAGGCATCGAGATGGAATATGGGAATCTTGAGGCAATGTTACAACTGCCTTATGTACACAGACAACCCTCTCCTCCTCCCAACAAATTCCAACACATGTGAGAGATGCAACCATATAGCCAAACTGGAGGCTAAGCTCTCTCAACTCAGTACTGGCATAACCAGTCAGGAGGAGAAGGAAACTACACTCAGTACAATTCCAGTCTCACATAGACCTACCACGACAGCAAACCAAACACATAATCACACAAAAACATACTTGGAGGCTCTAAATAAAGATCTGCCTAAGCAGCAGAAACCTCCAAAGCAGACACCCAAGCAACCGCTACCCCAAAACAAAACACGTGCAACACATATCTCACAAAGCCAGTGTGCCGAACAGTCACAGCCCTTAAGGCTAAACAACACACCTGATACACTTGTAATAGGTGACTCTATCGTCAGGCACACTGACGTCCCGCTCACCAGGCTGAACAAGGAGAAGGCCACGGTGAGCAGCCTGTCTGGCACTAAGATCCGCCACATAACACAAGCACTCAGGTCACTCCAAGGCAAGTACAAATATGATTCAGTCATTGTCCATGCTGGTGTGAATGACCTGAGATGTACCTCCCTGGACTACATGAAAAGAGACATAGAGGAGCTCTCTGAGCATGTAGCCCAGGCTGGTATGACCCTGACCTTGAGTAGCATCTTACCCTCACCAAGAATGATGCCACAATATGAAGACAAGATGATCAATTTCAACAATTGGCTTAAGTATTGGTGTCATTCAAAGGGGATCCAATGCCTGTCAGCTTGGGATTATATGCACGACAAGCCACGATGCTTTGCTAGGGACAGCTTGCACCTGTCACCCCTGGGCTTTCAGATATTGGCAAAGGCTCTTGCTACCCCCATAGTGCCTTTTTTAGGCAAGGCTTAAAAGACAAATCCAACTCCATAGGTACCACAAGGGATAAGAAACTAAGAGTAATGCTACTCAACGCCAGAAGTCTAAACCTCAAGATGCACGCACTCGAAACTCTCCTTAGCATGGAGAACATCGATATCTGTGCAGTAACAGAAACCTGGTTCAGAACTCCCGAGAGCACCCCAGCACTACCAGGTTATACCTCATACCATGCTTTTCGGCCCCAAAACTTGGACCGAACCACAAAAGGAGGGGGAGTATCGATATTCATCAAAGATACCCACACCTCCAGGTTGGTGGCAAAGCACGAAGCATCAGAGACTATCCATGTGCAACTAACAGTGGGTAAAACTGCCTTCCAGTTTATAGCCTGCTACAGACCACCCTCCCAAACCCAGGAACCCCACTCGGCCTTCCTGAGAACACTGGAAAATATGAAGGTCACTCCGAACACCATTATATTGGGCGACTTCAACTACCCAAACATAGATTGGGAGCATTACTCTAGCTCCAACACCCTTGCCCAAAGGTTCCTAGAATTCATAAACTCAAATGCTATGGAACAACTTGTTATCACTCCCACAAGAGGGGAAAACATACTGGACATACCAACATGGGGACTCTATGCTCCAGACCAGAAGTGTATCCCTCACTGGTAAGATCAGACCATAAACTGATCTCACTGGATATTCACATCCCAACCCCACCTCCTGACCAGAAAACCACAGTGAAAAACTTCTCTAAAGCAAATTTCACACTCCTCAAAACCGAGGTGGAATCCTTCAAAGCCCCCGGGCCTGTGAAAAATACGGCCCAGACCATAGAATCCTTAATAAATGCATTCTATGAACACCTTCAGGAATGCATGGATCATGCAATCCCAGATAAAACCAAGACCCAATCCTCCAAAGGCAGACGACCTGTCTGGTGGACCCCAGCCATAAACAAACTATACAATAGAAGGAGGAAGCTACTACATGATAGAGCAAAATCCCAAAAAGGGAAGGCATCTCTGATCAGTATTAGCAAAAAACTAAGGGCACTCATAAAATCGTCAAAGGCCAGCTTCGAGAGAAAAATTGCACAGGACACTAAGGATAATCACAAGGCTTTCTTTAGTTATGTTAGGAACCTGGGTGGGAATTCCCAGATATGCTCAGAATTAGTACAAAATGACAAAAAATACACTGATCCCACAGACATTGCCAACATCCTAGCTGACAGGTTCAGTGCAAACTTCTCCCCCCCCTCCCCACCAAAAGGGCAAATATCTATCACAGCAGAGTGCTGCCCCCCTGACATCTCAGATGCTCAGGTAGGAGCCGCCCTCTCCAAAGCAAAAAACACAGCATCAATGGGACCAGACGGTGTCCCAGGCTGCATCCTACATGAACTCCAAGAAGAGCTAAACCCAAACATAAAACTACTGTTCAATCTCAGCCTTACTACAGGATATGTACCCAAAGAGTGGCGTACAGCAACAGTGGTCCCTCTCCACAAAGGTGGTGCCTCAACGGACCCTGGAAACTATCGCCCCATAAGTCTGACTAGCTTAGTCTGCAAAGCTTTGGAAAGGATCATCATGGACCTTATAAATAAAGATATTGGGGACCTACAGACACTGGATCCTACCCAGTTCAGCTTTGTTAAGGGCAGATCCTGCCTCTTAAACCTGGTTGACTTCTTTGAAACAGTCACCAAGGCCATTGACAAAGGGAAGGTGGTCCACACAGCCTATCTGGACCTCGCAAAAGCCTTCGATACAATACCCCACTTGCGCATTATAGATAAGCTCACCAGCTTAAATATAAACCCCTATGTCACTAGATGGGTTGCAAATTGGCACAAGGACAGAACTCACATGGTTAGAATTGCTGGAGCCATGTCAGACTCCAAACCAGTTACAAGTGGTGTCCTACAACGCTCAGTCCTGGGACCTCTCTTGTTTGGTATATATTTCTCGGAGGTACAGGCCAACATGGAAGGACTGTGGCTGAACAAGTTTGCAGATGACTGCAAACTGGGTGCCATAATCGACTCTCCAGCCGACACAAGCATCCCCCAAAAGGGCCTCATAGAAACAGACAACTGGTGCCAGAGCCATGGCCTCAAGCTAAACGCCAAAAAGTGTATAGTCATCCCCTTTGGCAAAAGCAAAGTGCCCACAAATTACCACATAGGTGGTAATCCATTAAGTACAGAAGAAGTAATTAGGGACCTGGGGACCCAAGTTGATAGCAATCTCTCATTTGACAACCACGTGGCCAAAGTGGTTAGAAAAACATTTTATATAGCCCACCTAATCATGAAAGGATTCACATCTAAATTAGGGGAGGTCATCGTGCCTCTTTACTCATCCCTCATCAGGCCCATAATCGAGTACAATGCCCCTTTTGGGATGTACCTTGCCAAACACCTACAGTAACTGGAAAAACCCCAAAAGTACCTCACTAAGAGGATCAAAGGGCTCAAACAGATGCCATATGCTGCCCGGTTAAAGAAACTCCAGCTCTACTCAGTGGCATACCGCCTGCTCAGAGGTGACCTGTGCCTGACGTATAAGGCCATGTCCAACCCGGAATTAAGGGACATGCTGCACCTAAAAAAATCCAAATCCCATCAAGCTACATGCTCGAGAGACTTGAACCTCAGCACTGAAATAAATAGGACATGCTGGAGGGACAGATTCATAACCCAGAGGCTCCCTTCACTCTGGAATAAAATCCCAGTCCAGGTTAGGCAGAGTCCCTCATTGACTCTCTTCAAGAGGAGTCTTGATGAGTGGATGGGAGATCGTAGGTTTACACCGGGTATCACTTCTGTGTCACTGTTAGACAGAGGCACAGTATACTAACTTCGAAAAAGGGCATAGCAAAATTAATTTAAAATGGTTGGCGAAAGCCAAACATACTCTGGCTAGGCTTATAAATGCCCTAGGGCAGATAGCCTAGTATGAACCTATGAACCTATGAGAGGGAAGGTAGACACCAGGTACATCCTTAATATTGCATTTTGCAGAGAGGTCACCTACAATCCACATATGCAGCACTACATATGCATTGGGGAAGTACTAGTCAACACCAGGGAGTGTATCCAAATATTACAGTTGTCCCATGATAGGCTGAATGGGCAGCATATCTGGCATGTACTGAACATTAAATAAACATGACGCACCAGTGTGTGATATTATGGATAGAACATATTAGCCCATACATATAGGGGCCGTGCAGAGGTAACATAGCTGGTGCCAGCAGGTGCATGTTTCAGGCTGTCATGGTGGCACAGGCACATATGGAACATTACCCTAGACAGGGCCTGAGGCTGCAGAGGCTTGCTCTCACATCTGCAAGTGACAATGCCTGTGAACTGGCTGGTGCCATCTGTGCATTAACTGAGTTCATGGATAGATGGTCTGGTGAGATGAAGGCCCTCATTGACCGTGGTCTGTCAGAGCTTGAACATGTGGTCAGAGTGTGGCTTTGGTCATGTGGGCATAGGCTAGCAATGCCAACAGCTGGCAGTCAACGTGGATGTGCTAGGACACCAAGGGGCTAATGTAGTGGTAGCACCAGCCTCTGCTGTGTGGTGCTGTTCACATCACAGAAGGCCACATGCATCTGGTCCTGGTCAGTCCAGGAGGGCCTGGTACCAGCAGACAGTTGTCATCAGCAGGTGAGAGTAGCACATCGAGGCCTGTCCCTGGACATGCCCATGGAACCCCTGACAGGCACAGTCCACATGTCCATGGCTGGAGGCAGTGAACTTCACACCCTGCCAGGTATGGTCTGCAGCTGTTCGTAAATACCTGTGTAGGGCAGCCACATGGCAAAACTGTGTGCATGCATACCCACACACTATAGAAAATCACCTAGGGCAACCCCATACCTACACATACCACAGCACCATGTCCAGATCACCACAGTACACCCCCTCACCCACACACATGGTGTCAAATGTATGGCCCACCCTCAGACTCTGGCAAAGCAACATCACACCCTGTACATATGATGATACTTGTGCCACATCCCTGTCATCCACACTATCAATGCAGGGACAGGCTAATATTGTTCTGATGCACATGGTGACTGTACTACAGTGTACTACAGTGTACTACAGTACTGCAGTGTAACATGTTGTAAGGAGTAAAGTGTAATGCATATATGCCAGGTAGTGTAGCCATCCAGCAATGATGCATTATAGCTGTTAGTAACACTGGTTGGTTGTGATCTCTATAATGTTATCCATTTGTGTTGTAGGTATACATGTGTCAGCACAAGGATGGTCTGCAGTCATATTCCACAACAGGGTATGACACTGTGGTGACATCATGGCTGCGACATAACTGGGGTACAGTTGAACACATGTCACATATTACTAAAACAGTTATTGCCTGTGCAACATGGACATGTGACCCACGGAGGTGTGTATACCCTGCAACGTGATGTAGACCTATCCACATACATGCACAATGTTACTTGGCAACACTGGGACTAGACCCCTACCTAGCTATGTAGTGATACTAAAGTGTGAGACTTACATTGCACACACCACACAGCGTTTAGGGTGCGGTGTGTCCCAGATTACATGCTACATGCAAAACATCCCCAGACATGTACAGTATGCTAATGGGGGATGTAATGGGTTTATATGGACAAAACGTAGTGTGACATACCCTCATATACACATTAACAGACACATAACAGGCAGACACACATCCAAGATACCAGGACGTATCGCTGCTAACTATCTTGACCATGTGTCCATTGTATTACAGGTAGGCTGCATGCAGCACATGCATAACTGGCTTGGATTGTGGTATCAGTTACCTATATGGTTGATGGTGACAGTGGTAACCATAACGTGGTACATGGGACATATACCAGGTGTACCTTGGTGTAATGACAGTGTACACAGCACCCACATCCCCCAGTGGATATTGTACTCCCTGAAACCCATGATGACACTCTGCCATACCCACCATCACACATTGGCCATGACTGCGATACAACCCATAGTATACCCCAACAGTGGTACTACAGGGATATGCATCTAATGCACATGCCACATGCATAGTAGGTTGTTGCATTGTCATGCCTCACCTATGGGCAGCAAGAACACTATCTGTAATATTGTGTGGCAATGGGTACTTTAATAGGATTATGTGGCCTTGGAATGCTGTATCCTACAGATATACAGACATGCACAACTACACACATATGCCAGAACACAATGGGTATCCCATGCCTATCAACCCATTTGTAAAACACTGTTGTGCTGGTACTGCAAGGCTCATGTAGCTGGTATGGGAGGAGCTTAACAGGGTACATATATTGTCCCATACAGCAGCAGCCACAACTGACTATGGCAAGGGGTATTGCGTTGTGAAGGCCCTCATGGAATTCCCAAGTACAGGTGTGCTAACATGCAGACACTGCTATACTCAGTCATGCACATGTACACATGTCAGTACATGGCTGCATCGCTGCAGGTGGTCATACGTGTACCTAGCTATTGTCCAAGGGGAGATGAGTTGAGTAGGGTTTTTGTGTACAGTGGTATCCTGCCACCTGCCAGGTGGCAGCAGGCAATCTATCAACAGACGCCACTGTGGTGACCCTCAGGGTGTGAATGACATGCATCAGCCAATCCTCCAGGTGCAGCCTGCACATGGTCACTGAGGTGATCAAGTTGACATGTATGCAACATGCATTACAACATATGGTTAGTGTCTGTGATGGAGACCTATACCCAAGCATGTTCTGTTGACTCCAGTAGTGTAGTTGAGGTACACCTGACATGTGGTGCGTACAGGGTGACATCTCCTATATGTACCGGTTCTTACACAGCTGGGCAGACATGTCAGTGTCAATCAAGCTTAGGTTGCCTGTACAAATCCAAGCTAGATACCTGCCATCTGCACATCTGTACAGGGACTGCCAGTCATCAGCCTGGCATGTAGCTATGCAGTAGAATGAGTGTGTTGACAGATAGACATTTGACAACAATATGTATGCCATAACTACATGGCAGAAGCCCTCACTACCATGTACTGTACAGACGGTAGTCCAAAGTTACATTCCACTTGATGGATCATTGCCCTGTAAGAGGTATATACTGTGACACAGCTCACACACCAGGAATACAACAGGGAGGCCTCAGTGTCCAGCTATGCCTGCAGGTGTGCCTGTTGTCAATACAACATTTAGCACTTTGCTCTTGCCTGGGCAAGCACTGTAAACAGTAGTACTGTCATGATACACTACATGCCAGTGTGACAGCACATACCCTGGGCTACTACCCCTGTATGTAACACATTCATATGGATCACAGTGCTTTACAGACCTCATATACATCTGTGTCCCACAGATAACACTCACACCCCTTGCTACTGTAATGACAGCACATAGGTACATGCATTGTACGTGGCATTACATACACTTATTACAGATGTCATTACCCTGCTATGTTATCAGACTGGGTGGCGTGACCTGGTTACCAGGGATAAGCAATGCTTAGCAAGTATCAACATTGCTGCAATATAACAGCTGAGCTGATTTGTGCACTGGTAAGCAAAGTCTACACTGTGTAAGTGCCCATATGTTTACCCATAGCTTAGTACCACTTAGCTTCACCCAAACACACACAAACCCACTTAAAGCTACTCAAAACTGCCTTAACCACTCTGTATCCGATAGCCCTTGTTCTGACCCACAACAAAATGAACAGCCCTTGCAGGTCTTGAACCCAGGACCCTGTACACTACAGTCACAACACTTAACCACTATGCCATGGCCACTGTGAAGACAGCTGTTGTTTTACCAATATAGCCGTCAATACACATATTGAGTAGTATCGAACAATTGCCTTTACTTCCTAAATTGTGTAGTCCATGTTATTAATATGACTGTTGCATCACATATGTTGCTTCATCATAATGTACATATAGCAAATACATATGGTGAGATACATCTGGAAGGGTATACACAACCGTAAGGTTTACACATGACAGGAATATGGCTATATACATGTAATAGGTATATATATGTCTACATGTACATACACATGTATACTCATACATCTGTCTGTATACACATCTGTATAGTGCAATATATATATATATATATATATATATATATATATATATATATATACACACACACATATGTATATATAGATATATGTCTATACAGCTATATATGTATGCACATCCTATGTGCACAGATATGCCTTTTTATGGGAGTATATATGTAGATATCTATAATTATATGTTCATACATATCTAGTCTAATATAGCTAGTACTGTCGATATATATGTTGATATCCATACGTATATGTGCATATGTATCTCTATCTGTATATACGTAGACATATATTGCTTTGTATATGTATATATCTGAGTGTTTATATGTTTATATGTATGTATATATATATATATATATATATATATATATATATATATATATATATACGGATAATTATATATACATATATGTTCACCATATTTTCTGAACATGGAGTGGAGCCATACCTCAGCCCCAATAGTCCCAACCTCTTAGTCCAAGGTGATGTCAGGTATGTAGTGCAGATATATTTGTAGATTATTGCTACTGTAATAGGGATTGTCTTCACAGACATGGTGTGTGTGTGGGAGGTCACATCTGCTTTTAACATGTGCACCATTGGCTACTGACAAACATCCTAAGGACATCATAGTACAGTACCACTGCTAGCACAGTCATGCTCCTGTGGACTACAGCAGAGATAAGGCCAATATATGTGGACAGTCTGACACACTCTGGTCAGTCCAGAGGTATACACAGAACCCCTTAGTCCAGGACATGCGGACCAAGCCTGACATTGTGGATTTTAACAGCCATGTAGATGAGTATATCATGTAAATACTGGTATACATTTACCACCATAGGTTATGCATTCATACACCCCTGTCTGTCCTGACACATAATAACCACTGATACAGAGGTGCCATGGCCACATACTATCCATTAGTTAGTGACATACATCTGTACAGCATCCCCTGCTTTGTCTGACATACATGACCATTAAGGTGGCCCAACAGCAGTACATCTATCAAGTATCTGTACATGACATCTCATTGGATAAGTCCTCTAAGCTGCTAGGCATGTAACAAAGCAAGGTGCAGGCTACAGGCAGACTGACTCAACACTGACCTACATTTCCTATGTGGAAATACACATGCACCTGCATAGATTGCAGGCTCTACAGTCATGTCACAACACAGAGTAACAGGGACCTGTGTGAAAGTGCATAATCAAAACCAATGTGAACATAGCCACAGCCACATATGGTAAGCTAGTGTAATATTACAGTTTATGGACTATCTGATCAACACCATCCTCATATGTGCCACTCACACATCAACCTTACATATGCTGGGCTGCTACACAGTGGGGTCCGATGCCTGTCTGTGGTATGGGACATGTTTGTGTTTGGCCCTACAAACATGTGAGCCAATAGGATAACATACATTGGAGCAGCATGTAACATCAGATAGAACAGGATCAAGAACAATGACATCTACCATAGTCTGTACACAGGCCAAGGTCCATATTCACAATACACATGCTGTCAACAATCACCATAAGTACACAGACCTCAGTACTGTACACACAACCACAGAATGCCCAGGTGATGCCTGTGAGATCCTCATAATATTCCTAGTTGGCCTTTGGAAGGTACCTGTGGATAGTATTCTTAGGGCTACACATACCTTGGTATCCACTGGGATGGGTTCCCTTCTGTTAGTTCTGTGTGTCAGGCGTGACTAGCACAGCTTAACAATTTGCTCTAAGACATCCCTGTCCACCCTATAGCACTCCACTATCTCCAGAACATGTAGCCCCTGGCAGGTTACCCTATGTCTGTACACTCTTCTCCATCTCCTCACTGAGGGTTGGTCGACAGCATTCACATCCTCACCACCCTCAGCCTCTTCCAAATGTTGTATGATAGCTTCTGCAGCCCCTATAATTTTGTTGTTTTGTTTGTTAAAACTTCCCTGCTTGTATACACCGGTGTTGTAGAGTATGGGAAAAAACAGAGGGAAAGGTGTTTGCATAGTTTATAGTAGTGTTCTGGGCTAGGTTGGTCTGCTGCCTGTGTAATTGGCTGATTCTGATATATTTCACCTGCCAGCTATGCTAGTTCTCCTAGATTACCTTCCTACTGCTGTTTTCCATTCCCATTGCCTTCCTGTTTAAGCCCAGTGGCGCACTGTGCAAACACAGTGCTCAAATGTACACAGAGCTACTATTTCCTGGTTTACTTTTTTCCTTTAAAACCCAGTGTGCAGAGTGCACACCTGCTTAGGCAATGTAAAGAGTGCTAGGCAACCTCAGACACACCCCCTTGCTTAGCTGTGCTAAGCTTGGAGCAAACCCAAGCCACAGGGCTCGAATCTGCTTACAGTATGCCTAACACACACCCCTATGATATCAGCTAACTCCTAGGCTTGCACCAAGCTATTCCTGCTCTTACACTATTGAGAGCTGACTAGCATTCAGAGGAAATGTGGGATTCATGATCATTCCCCTCATTTGCATAGGATTGCCTGCTAATGCATCATTAAATGTTCCACACTGAGCCTTCCCCCTAAGCAACCACTATTCTTTGGCCATGTTGTCTTCTGCCTGCCATTGAGTATAATGGCAGAATAGTGGTTTTAGTTAGAATGCTTATTTTAGGTTTATTTCCTTATTTTCCCCGATCCCATTTGCACGCTGCTGTCCTATGCTTAAACAGCCGAGATCGGCTAAAAACAATAAAAGTTGATTTTTTTTCCAAGTGTTTTCCATGCCAATGGCCTTATAGTTGGACATTGCCATGCTTTATACATGATATCCACCCTTTCTTTGGAGCTGTCATGGCTCCATTTTGTAATTTTCAGAAATGTACTGTTAGTGGCGGAGTACATTTCTGCAGATTACACTAGTGCTGCCCGGCCGGATTTCAGCTTCCTGGATCACAAATGCACCTCATTTGCATGGATTTCTCCTGCAAATGGGGTAATTTACATACAGGGCTGAGTCCATGCAGGACTAGTGCAGGAGCACTCGTGCACTCCCCTATAGGTTATTCCTGGATCGCATGGCAGACATATTGCCTGCCGGAGCTCCTTCACTAATCCTGCATGCCATGCAAGGCTTGCAGAATCCAGGGGTATTTCTAACCCTTGAAGTTGCGAGTGCGCTGGTTAGTTAGTAGTGCACAGAACATCTGTCAGCATGACAATTCAGTGAGAAGGCAGTTTGACCTTTGAAATTGTCAGATCTGCATGGCTCAGAATTTTTGCAATGCAGCGATGTGAACGATAAGTATATTTTGAACAAGTGTACAGAGTTTTCATACAGGTTTTAAATTTAAAGTCTATTTTTATGATCTTTAAATAGATAACTTTATTTAAATATTAGTATGCTTGTTTGTAATAGGCACATAATTCTTTAGAGTTGAACAAACACCCAGATGAAGAATTAAATTATCATTGCTCCATCAACAATTGTAGTTTATGGCATCAATACTGTTAGGAATTGATTCCCTCTTCTTTTTGTTACATAAATTTTAGATTATTTTTGATGAAATTTTCATTTTTTATGCAGCTCGTTCATTTTGAATTGTAAGGACAATACACACACACACACGTTTTCATTAGTCTTTTTTAGAGGTGTTACTATCTGCAACTCTTTTAAACTATGCTTCTTTAAATTTATTGAATAATTGATTAATTTTTTACTTACATTTTTTTTTGCATATGTACTAGATTGGTGTAATGAATCACACAAAGAGTTGCAGAGATATTAGTCATCTAGTAAATACTTGATTGGTCTATGTATACAAGTTTATAAGTGGCTGAACATCATTATATAGTTATAGTTATGTTAATGAAAGTCTTTATATAAATAACTTCTTACATTTTCAACAGTCACATACCTACTCAATATCAATAATCTGTTTTGTTCAGGAATTTTAGTATCAGAAATGAAATAAGTTATATTATATAGCTCTAATTTGGAGATATGTTATTCATTAAATATAGGAATGGTGCTTATTTTTTGTTAAATGCTTTAACTGTTTAGTATTATCCCCTTTTTAATAACAGAACTTAGTAATTATTGTGACATTAATCTACAGTACATTTCCCTATCTTATTATATCTTATTTTAAATGGATTGTTCATCCAATAAGTCAGCTATGAAGAATTATTTCTAAGTTTGCATTTACATAATTTAGGTAACAGTTGTAAGTTAGGCATTATTGGTAGTGTTACAAATAGACAAATATAGAAACAGTTATTTTATTGTATATAATACATATTTCACTATATATTTGCAAATAATGATATTTATATACTTTCTAAAGTCATATTCTAGTTATAGATTTTTACTCCTTTTATGAGGAAAGTGGTCTCGTTTTGTCACGTTGTGCAAGTCATGTTTGAGGATAGACAGACCAGCACATTCCATTTTTAAAGATTTGGGGGTTGGGCTTGGGAGGCTTCTCTTTAGTAACAGGTCAGATTTTATTACAATAATAAGAGATATGGTAAAGTGCTCTGTCCTGTAGTAGAGATTTTTTATTTTTGTTGTAGAAGGAAATTATATCGTGTTTAATTCATATGTTATCCTTGCTTTATTTACTGGTATGTCTATATTGCCATACTTCATTATTTCTTTACTTGTTGCATTAATTACAGCTTACCATTAATTACTGCTAACTTAATTGAAATGATGCCCTGAAAGATTTATTAAAATGTTTTTTTTTTTCAAATTGATAGCCATCACCATTTAATTGCAATGAGCTGTAATAGTTTGAGTTAAATGTTGAGGTTCACAGAATTTAGATTTTGTGAATGTACATAATTTTTTACTTTGTAAACATAAATAAAATGTATAATGATTTGAATTAATATAATGATCCCTATACTAATTTGCTTTTTTTGTCTATAGTCCACATTATAATTTCCATATAAAATATATACTCATGTGAGAAATTTTGAACATCATTTGTAGCCTTGAAATAGTTTGCTTACTCAATATATTCTTTCGGTCCCTTGCATCTATTGTCCAGCTCACAACCTTCTCACTACTTCTTGTTAATAATGCGGTCTGTTTATCATTTACTTATTTAATTATTGGAGATTGAGCCTTAATAATCATATTACTGATGTTTAGAATAGAGAAGGATTTCAAGGATAGAGAGGCTGTTTATTAAATTAAATTATTTCCAAAGTCATTTTTTGAGGTAGTAGTATTAGGTAGTGGTTTCTTAGAGATTTAGAGATGATCGATGGTGCTTTGAATTATTTTCTCATCAAACCAGGAATATTTTATTCTGTGTTAGGAGGAGATGTAAATATTTATTTTTCTAATACTGTTAATGTTTGAATTGTTTTTCCTGTCCATAACAGAACCTATTGTGTCTGAGTATAATTTTAAGAATGTATGTTTTTAAGTGCATCTCATTAAATGTCAGTGGTCTTAATAACCCAATGAAGAGAGGAAATTTAGTTAAATATTTCAGTTTGAATAAAATGCATAGGTTCATAGGCAGGTACTAGGCTATCGGCCCAAGGGCTTATGCAAGCCTAGCCAACAAGGTTCCCTGGCTTTCACCACCCAAGAAGGGTATTTACCTGTGCCCCTATCAAGCAGGGCCACAGAAGTGATTCCCAGGGGTGAATTTCCAATTTTCCATCCACTCATCAAGATTTTTCTTGAATAGTGCTAGTGGGGAACTCTGCTTGACATAGATAGGCAGTCTGTTCCAGAACATGGGAAGTCTCTGGGACAGGAATCTATCCCTCCAGCATGTTCTGTTTATTGTGGTGTCAAGGTTTAGTTCTCTAGAGTGTGTAACTTGGAGGGATTGGGATTTCTTTAGGTGTAGCATGTCCAACAGCTCTGGGTTTGACATAGCTTTGTATGTTAGGCAGAGATCACCTTGGAGTAGGCGATATGCTACTGAATAAAGCTGGAGTTTTTTGAGATGGTCAGCATAGGACATCCATTTGAGACCTGCAATCTGCTTTGTGAGGTATTTTTGTGGCCTTTCTAGCTATTGCAGATATCTTGTGAGGTACATTCCAAAAGGGGAATTGTACTCAATAATGGGTCTAATGACAGCCAAGTAAAGCAGAACAATGACCTCTTTTTTTCCTGGATGAGAACCCTTTCGTGATGAGGTGCACCATGTAGAAGGATTTCCTGACTACTGTGGCAATGTGATTATCAAAGGAGGGGTTACTGTACATTTGAGTCCTGAGGTCTCTTATTACACTTTCAGCATTAAGTGGGCTGCCCCCTATGTGGTAGTTCATGGGTACAGAGTTTTTACCAAAGGGGATGACTATGCACTTTTTGGCATTGAGCTTGAGGCCATGGCTCTGACACCAGGCATCAGTCTCAGTGAGGCCCTTCTATAGGATGTCCACATCGTTAGGAGTTTCAGTTATGGCTCCTAGTTTGCAGTCATCTGCGAACTTCATCAGCCAGAGGCCCTATGTGTTAGCCTGCACTTCAGCGAAGCAGATCCCAAACAGGAGAGGACCCTAGACTAAACCATGTGGTATTCCACTTGTCACTGGTTTGAAGTCAGATTTGGAGTCTGCAACTTTTACATTGTGGGTTCTGTCAGTGTGCCAGTTGGCAACCCATCTTATGACATATGGATTTATACCCAGTTTGGTGAGTTTATCTATGATTCCAGAATGGTGGATGGTGTTGAAAACCTTGGTGGGATAGGCTCTATTGCCTTATCCTCATCCACAGCTTTGGGGACTGTTTCAAAGAAGTCGGTCAGGTTCAGGAGACATGATCTACCATTCACAAACCCGAAGTGGGTGGGGTCCAGAGTTTGGAGGTTACCAATGTCTTTGTTTATGAGTTTCATGAAGATAAGTTCCATGGTCTTGCAAACCAGGCTCATCAGGCTAGTTCCCAGGGTCCATGGTGGCTACCTCTTTGTGGAGAGGTATAACGGTTGCTGTGTGCAATTCAGTAGATACAAAGCTTGTTGGGAAGCTATGATTGAACATGGTGCTTAGGTAGAGGCAGTTCATTCTGAAGTTCAGGTAGAACACAGCCTGGGATGTTGTCCAGTCCTATGGATGTTGTATTCTTGGCTTTGGAGAGTGCAGTTTTCACCTGCTCAGCTGTGATTGCAGGGGACTGCATTTTTCTGGTATGGATATGGACTCTTTAGGGGGTGGGGGGTAAAGTTAGCACTGAACCTATCAGCCAGGATGTTGCCGATATTAGATGTTTCCATAATTTTCATGCCATTGTGATGTAACTCAGAGCAGATCTGGGTGTTGCCATTGAGATTCTTGACATAGCTATAGAATGCTTTGTGGTTGTCCTTAGAGTCAGTGTCAATCTTTTTTTCATAGCTGGCTTTGAAGGATTTTATGAGGGATCTCAGCTTCTTACTGAGGCTGACCAGGGGCCCCTTCCACTTATGGGATTTTACTCTCTTTAGCAACAATTTCTTCCTTCTGTTGTAGAGTTTCTTTATAGCTGGAGACCACCAGATTGGCTTCATTTTTTTGGAGGACTGTGTCTTGGTTCTGTTAGGGATAACATGATCCATGCACTTGTGTAAGTGTTTATAGAGTGCATCTGTATAAGATATAAGACATATTGCTTTTTTGCAGGAAACGCACATAATGAAAAATGACTTGGCATTTCATTTAAAGATTACTCAATACTTGCTGACTCTCATTTTAACTCAAAGAGAAGAGGCACTATCATTTTGTGGAAAAAACATTGACAATGCCTAAAATAATTGATACATACTTAGATAAAAATGGAATATTGAGTATAGTGGTTCTGGAAATAAGCAAAAAAAATTTAAACATCTGTAAATGTACATTATATCCCTGGGACTGGCTCTAAAGTTGCAAGAAAATACTTAGATACCACGTCTTTATATTCAAAGGGTGAAATCTTATTGGCTGGAGATTTCAATTGCATCCTTTTTGCAAAAGACACTACTAAAAATAAGAAATATAGTTTATCAGCTTCAGCAAAACAACTAAATGTTTACATTAATTCTTCAAACTTAAAAGACATATATGATATAAAAGTGCCAAAATCCTTGAATTACACACATTATTTATACAGATTTGGCACCCAAACAACTATTGATAAATTTTCTACTTCTGACAGACTATACTTAAAAGTTGATGAAGTTTCAGTAATTTCATGTCCTTTATCCAGCCATAATGCCATTGTCTTCAATTTTAACATTAAATCTAAGGATTTAATCTCTTGGCAAAGAATACAAGCTTACATTGCCAAAATTAATGTGTTTAGAGATTGTTTTTGAAAAAAGAATTAAACTTATTTCTGAAGTTTAATGATAATGGTAATACTTCTGATGCCATTTTAAGGGACTCATTGAAAGCATATCTATATGGAAGAATTAAAAGTTGGTATTTTAATAAGAAAAAAGAATGGTGCAATGAATTAATAAATTTACATGCCAGAATTAACACTTTAAATTGAACTTAAAAAATGATGACATAGGTTTGAACTCTGAATTGAAAAAATTAAATGAAAAATATGTAGAGATATTAAATTTTAAAGTTTCAATAAATCTGGAAAAAAGTTAAACTACAATCATATTCTATTAATCCAAAAAACTTACATAGATTACATATTAGCTGAAAACAAATAAATAATATTAATCATATTAAAGACATGACTTATAAAGATTGAAGCAATATCAAAAATTTAACTGACTTAAAACACATTCTGGAAACTTTTAGGAAGCACTACAAAGTAATTAGTAATAGTGAACCTTGTTCAGATAATAGTGATGCAACTGATAATTTTCTGAAAGAAAATATAATAAATAAATTAACCAAAGAGCAAAATGATAAAATTAGATAAACCAATTTCCTTTAAAGAATTAAAATAATAAGTTAAATATTTAAAAAACAATAAAGCTGCTATTTTAGATGGAATCATTTCTGAATTAAATAAATTATTACCATATAACACTATTTAAACATTTTTACTGAGAGCATTTGAGGAAATTAGAAATAACTCAATTCACTTTATTTCTTGGACATATGCAATGATATCTACCATTTTGACACAAGATAAGGGCTCAAAATTATGTTTGGCATCACCCCATCTTGCTTTTAAATGTTGAATATAAAATATTCATGCCTATCCTTGTGAAAAGACTTAAGATGATGTCAAGCTTAATTCATGAGGATCAAACAGGCTTTACTTTAAATAGGAAACTTTAAGATAATGTTATTAGGTTTTTCTTGCTAATTGACATAGCTAATAAGAAAAATAAAGCACTCTCAGTCATAAGTTTAGACCTAGACATAGCTTTTGGCTCTACTGATTGGATGCATTTATTTAAAGTTTTTAAAGAATATAATTTTTCTGCAACATTTTTAAATTTAATAAACAAATTATATGAGAATGCTGTTTCCTTTGTTAAGATTGCTTCATTGTTATCAAGTTATCTCAAAATATTAAAAGGTACAAAACAAGACTGCCCCTTAGCTCTTTTATTGTTTGCCTTCATAATTAAACCTTTAGCAATTTTTATCAGAAGAAATTATAGGATAAAAGGATTCTCTATTGACAAACATTTTTGTTCAAAATCCAATTATTTGCTGATTATATTTATTAACAAGTAGAAGTATAGATTCTTCAATAGACCATATTACTTAAGCTTTAAAAAAATTGAGAACATTTCATGTTTAAATTTTAATCATGATAAAACAGAGACTTAAAACAGAGACTTTACTGATAAAAGAAAGCAACCTCTTTAGACAAACATAAAAAATTTAATTGGGAGAGTAATCAAATTAGATATTTAGGAGTCCTCAAAATCTAATTGGTCTGAGCCAGTATTACTGAAGAAAGAAAATTACAGATAATTGGAACAACATGTTTTTACAATGGATGATAGACTAACTTTGAAAAAAATATTATTATTTTGCCAAATATTCTATTCCTCACACAGTCATTAATTATGTTTCCATCTAAAAAGCTGATTTAACAAATAAATTCCATGTTACGTAAGTTTTTGTGGCATCCCCAAAAATTAGAATAGCATTTGATTCACATGTTAAAAGTTGGGAGAATGGAGGGATCGGTTTTCCTAACATTGAATTATATGCTAAGTCATTTATTTTAAATATAGCAAGTAATTGGTTAAACACTAATTATACTTCAAACTGGAAAAATATTCATAAATCAATCCTTCTATCAATTAACATTCCAGGAATAAATAGCAATTCATTCTTGGATGTAGACAATTTGTATCTGATTATTAAAGACTTTTGTTTAAATGCCAGAAAATACCCTACTTACTTTCCTTTTGTTAGTTATGTTTTATCTAATTTTAAAAAGGTGATTGTAGTAATTATCACGTTAAAGATTTATTATTTCTAATATTTCCTGTAACATTTTCTAATGGCTGTCATGAGTATTTTAATTTAAATAAAATCCAAGAAATGTAAGACAAATGGTCTAAAATTTTGGCATCAATTTTTAAGCAAAAACAGTTTACATTAAAATTTTCTACTGGCAAGATAAGTCAGAACAATTGATTAAATATAGAAATATTTAGGGAATTTATTAGCAATATTAAATCATTAAACATAAATTCAAAGAATGTACCCAATATATTGGATTACTTGTTTAGGATTACGTCTAGATATCAAAAAACAGTCATCTTTATCTATTATTCATAAGATTCTGAGATCTGAATTTTTGACATCTGACATGTATTTTTGGGAATATTCTGCAAAGATAAATAATAAAGTTTCCTCAGATGCCAACAAAGCATTAGTTCTCAAATCCATCAGTAATACAAAATCTTCTCTTTATTGGAGAATCTTTGCATGGAGATTTTTACACAGCAGCTTCTTAAATCCACACAAATTGCATTGATATATAAAAAGGATAATATTAAATGTTGGAGATGTCAGGAGGCTTCACATCCAAACTGGATTTGCATGATACTAAAATGCAAAAGGATCACCTACTTCTGGAGAGACTTTAGAGACTTTGCTAAAGCTTTATGGTCAGATAATTGTACTATTACTACTTCACTGATACTGTTTAACACTCCACTTCCAGGTTCCATTACAAAAGCACAAGTGTTTCTTCTCTGGTCTCTCCTTACTATAGTAAGTAATTTATAACTTTAAATTGTAAATGTAAAAACAACCTCGCTTTTTCAGAATTTATTTCTCTTGCCAATAATGTTTCTATTAAGGAAATACAAACTGCACATGCTATAGCAACAAACATCATTCATAAACACTTGTCATGGACAAAACTTAAAAACCTTTTGGAAAAATATTAACAATGCCTAGAACATATTTCTGTTATGGACCCTGTATATAGTTTATTTGTATTCGCTATTAGTTTCTTTTGTTATTATGTTTTTGATGTTTAAAACCCAATATTTTTTTAAAGAAATGCACCTTCTAACTGCACTTCTTTAAAATAAGATGACCTAAACAATAATGACTTTGCCTGATATTACCTAAATGTTATGACTCTTTACCCTACTGGATGCTTTAAATCACCTTGCCAGTCTATTTTGACACCTCTCAATGGCACCCTACTTAACTAAAACAATTTTGTAAATATTAGAGTGACATTTCATCGCTGACTACTTCTATATTGGTGCCTTTTTTCCCTGAACCTCTGCTGAAAAGTGGCACTACAAAGACTATCCCAGTGAAGAAATACAAAATAAACACATAAATACCTACAGCACATACATACATGTAAACATACATACATACATACATACATAAATAAACAGGCCCATGGCCTCAAAGAAAAAAATAAAGACCAGTTGCCTCAAAAGATTTTAGACATCAGGGCAAACTGGAAGTACTCTCTCCGTACTCAGTTTCATGTAGACTCCTCCACTGGGATTTGTGTTTAGCCTTGCCAAAAATGAAAGATCCAACCTCTTTTGACCTTTTCCTCCTTCACAGATGAAATATTTCCTCTAATACCTGGTTACAGTAATTAAACCTTCACCAGATAAATAAGTACCGCTGGAATGATATATTCATACCCCAATGCATTCTGCACCTCTGGAACTAATTTCCACTATACGTCAAACAGAATAGCACTCTTGCCACCTTCATGGTAAACCTAAATAACTGAACAGAAAGCCAAAAATTCTGCCCTGATCTATCTTATGTTACATTATTGAGGCTGGAAGTAACTTTTGAATATGAGTTTTTCAATAAGTTTGTACTGTTCTGCAGAGTGATTTCTTAGTACTTACCTGTGGACCTATGAACTATATTAATGCAAGAAGAAGAAAATGAAGAATATATGGGTTTAAAACACTCAGATACTATCCTAAGGTTTTTCCTTAGGGCATTGTAAAAAAAATGCATTTAATTGTACAAAAGCTCTTCTCATTATCAGCTAAGCCGCTATTGCCTAGATGCACTTCAGTGATACCGATACATTTCCTCCAAGGTCCATGGTACAGATGCTTCAATTTCAGTAGCTCAACTGAAAAGTAAATGAGAGGGGAATGAATCATGCTTTCTCCTTTAAACATTTTCTTATTTCCTTTAAGAATTGATTTAAGGAACATTTTCAAGGCAGATGTCCCACAAACAATATATGGAAGGATATAAAACCAGTAGAATTATGCACTAAGTACATTTTAAGGTATGTGACAATGCTGTAGCTGTAGCAGGGACTGCTAGACTACAGGTAGCATTATATTGCATATGTTAGCATGTCATCCAAACATGCCTTTTTTGACTGTGAACCAACATCTTGTTTCCACATCAGACAAGCTGCTAGCTCATTCAATTTGTATTGCTTATGATCTGATCTTTTACTTGTCTCACATGCATATGCCATCAACACAAAGAATAAGAATTTAAGGCTTCCTTGGTCAATTCTTAAATATTTTATTAAGCATGATGTACTTTGCTGGATTCTATATTAGATCATTGAAATAGCTCATTATCGAATGCTGTAACTTCGAACTGCAAAACCCGAACCCTAACAATTTTGAAACCTCAAAACAACAAATTTTTTCCCAGAGAAAAAATTCACTGTTCCGAGAAACACACATACACCACAAGCACACACAAAAGCAGCAATCCACACACACACACACACACACACACACACACACACACACACACACACACACACACACACATATACACTTAAAAGCTACATCTAACACTACACTACACTGCACATACACTACTATCTATCCACTTACCTTAACCCAGACCCTAGTCTTAAGGTCCATCACTATCGTACACTCACCTCACCTGCTCCTTAACCCTAACTCACTTAACCCGCCCCTAACCCCAAATTCTGTCACTGTTGCATACTCATCTTACCTGCACCCTAACCGTAACTCACTTAAACCGCCCCTAACCCTAACGTCAGTCACAATCGCATACTTACCTGACCTGCGCCCTAACCCTAACACACCCAACCCGTGCCCTAACCTGAACGTCCGCACAATCACACACTTACCTTAACCCAACCTGTAACTTTCCACCACAGGCTTAAAACAGCAAAGCCACAACAACGGCCAACTGAGTTCTTTCCCTAGGAAAGAATTCAGTTTTGTGTAGCTTCGCTGTTTTCAGCATTAGAGATATTGGGTTCAATATTAGATAATTCAAAATTCAGCTGTTTCGATGATCTAATATATACCACTTTGCTGACTATGTACTGATGTGCACAGTTTGTACATCATATTTTGGATTGTAAGAGCCTATATATAAATATCTATCCATCTATCCCATATAGATGTGTGTGTGTGTGTGTGTGTGTGTGTGTGTGTGTGTGTGTGTGTGTGTGTGTGTGTGTGTGTGTGTGTGTGTGCGCGTGTGTGTGTGTGTGCGCAAAATGACAGGAGGTATGTGCCTGGTCTATATGAGCTGGGAAATACACATAATAACTCATAGTGTAGTCATGTTATTGGCCAGAGGGCTAATTAATTAGTTTTCTGTGCTGATATAAATGTTGCACATTTGAGTGTATTAGCAGTCACAAACACCTAAGAAGAGTGTACCTTGTAAAGCAGCAATAGTTGGGAGTCAATTGGCATTACCTACAGATACAGTTGAATTCAGAATTGTGTAAAAATGAAAGTTAGAAAAATGTAGAACTGTATAACATAATCTGCTCCAATAAAGTACCTTAGTAGCCTTCTAATCCTAACACACCACCCCCTTGTAGCTCACAAATCAAAGGACTGGACAGTTTTGGCATGCAATTTCCTAACTTCTCTGTAGCCAGCATGGTGGATATGGGCATCTCGAAACAATGTAGCAACTGTCTCATATTTACTGACAAACACTTAATCCTTTAGGAAACAAACACAGTACGCAAGAGATGTACTTACACAATGACATTGGAGGCTCAAGTCTCACATACAAGTGTGCATCAAGTTGTTGAGAACATGTATACAGCACCTACCTCACTTGGTACACAACATACAAATAGACTAATGTATGCTGAAACACTTAAAAGCAATATTTGTTAAACAAAATAAATCTCCTAGACCACCTCTTGTCAAAGCTATGCCTCAGCAAACCCAAATACATTCAGAAAAAAACAGCACCTAACAACACACATACTGTCATTCAGAGTGGAACCCCAAACATTAAGCCCCTAAGGCAAGCATATGCACTTCCATTGTAAGATATACTGATGCCCCTCTAACCATGCTGAAGAAGGAAAAGATAACGGTTAGTTGCTTATCTGGAGTGAGGATCTGCCAGATCATACACACACTGAGGGCATTACGACACAGGTAGCAGTATGAGTCTATCACAGTCCAAATAGGTGTAAATGACCTGAGATGTACCTCCCTGGACTATATGAAGATAGGCATTATGGAGCTTTCAGACTACATGTCTTAGGCTGGTATGAGCCTAGCATTGAGCAGTATATTACCATCACCAAGAGTGATGCCACAATATAATCAAAAAATGACTGATTTCAACAACTGGTTGTAATGTGGTGTCATTCTAAGGGGATCCAATATTTGTCAGCTTGGAAGGATGTGGTTGTCAGACCATGTTGCTTTGCCAAGGATGGTCTAGACCTCTCTCCTCAAGTCTATTGAATACTAGCTAAAACTTTAATCATCCCAATAGTGCCTTTTTAAGCAATACCAAACTGACAAAGTCAACTGAATATCAAGGTGCTGATGTTCAATGCCAGGAGCCTAAACCAACAAAACCTACACTACCGCGAAGCCCTGTTCATACTAAAGAATATAGAAATCTGTGCAGTTACTGAAACAAGCCCCCATATTTAATAAAATCCATGTAGCGATAGTACACAGCCTACACAGAAGGTACAGTGGCCATGTATATGGTTCTCCTTTGGTAGTGCACTATGCATATTAATGAAGGCGCATTACTGAGGGAGAGCCATGTAATATGATTATTGAATCAGTGTAGGGAATGTTGTTACTGTGTCTGAAGGTGAGTAACACACCCTCTGCACTGTCAAAGTGTAGTATATCAATGTATAGATATGTATTATTTTTTTTTTATGTTTGCATGACATGGCACGCAGCAATTGACATGTGCCTTATATCTAAAAATAGAAACAGGATACATTTAATTATGATATATGCAAAACTATGGCAGCATTCTACACAGCCATGTAGCCAAATGGTTAGAGTGACAACCTTATGTGCAGTAGGTGCAGGGTTTGAGTACACAGAAGGGTTATGAACAATTTATTTTCCAAACACAAATTCTGCCAATTATTTTTAAATCCTGGTGTGCTGCACTCAGCTTAGTTCCATTAAGCCCTGTTAAGCCATGCCAAGCACTGCTTAAACAAGATCTATTTTAGCACTGCTTGGCACTGTGCAGCTCTGCTTAGCTGGTTTGTACACTGCTGGCACTGTACAGCTCTGATTAGCTGGCTTGCAAACTGTGCAGCTCCACTTAGTTGGTTTGCACACTACTAAGCTGTGCCAAGCAATGCTAAACATTGCCAGTTTAAGCACTGCTAAGATGAGCTCAGCTGGTTTGCATGGTATTAAGCAACACGCTGCATTTTTAAAAATTGCCAAATGGCATTAAAGTGCAGGAAAACAGGGTATATTAAACACAATACGTGGGAATACTGCAGAATCCATTGGAGTTCAGTCTATGAGGATACTATGGCAGGTGTTGGAAAATATACATGCTTTTGGGTACAGTAGTGGAGCACTGAGGTGTCCAGGGTCATGGTCAGACTCCTATTAAAAAAACATGAAGACCGGCTTATACAAGGTGGTTACCAGGGCTCGGATTACAAAGCAGAGGCTTGGGACCAGCTGGAAAGGAACCTTACCAGTGCAACTGGTATCCTCTGCACAGGTAAGCAGTGTCATCACCACCACAATGACCTGAAAAGAAGGAAGGGGGTCTCTTGTCTACCTGGGTCCAAGAATTCCAGGTGGGCAGTGTTCCACAAGTGTGTAAGTATGTTTATTTATGTTTAACCAATATTTAACCTTGAATGTCTGCTAAACTGATATGCATAATGGTGTGCTTCTCTCCCAACAGCTGCAGAGGTGAGTGCTCACAACATTGAGACACATGCAGGGTTCCTGGCTAGGTTGCTCCATGAGTGTGGTGAGTACAGATGTGTCTTCCAAGCTATAGTCATATAAGCAAGAAAGAAAAAAGCATTAACTGCCATTAAGTATCTAAACAGTTTTGATTGTATTGTATTGAATGTGGTTATAGACCTGGACTGCAATGACTGACTACTGCCAAATGTACTGCAATAAGCAGGAAAGAGTAAAGCAATAACCTTGATTAAGTAAATGAAAAAAAGTTTCTATCACAGAAACTGTAGAATTACAGCTGTATTGCAACACCTGCATTACATTTACTGTTGGTCAATAAAAACTCAAAAGTATACATGTAAATGCATGAAGGCATTTGTAATGAACTGTTATGCAATACTTGTGCAATAAGAGCTGATATGTCAACCCAGTAACAATATATTGTGTACACCTGCAGTTTATTTAGTGATACATGGGTTACCTAGTCTCTCTGCCATGATTGCATTTCATGCAGCCATGTCCAACTGTCTGTATTATATCTATGTCCAACTGCACTGTATTATAATAATGTAGCATTATAAGTAGGTCATATTTTGTTTCCAGGTTAGCTCTAGGACAAAATGAGTCAGTCAGATATCAGCAGTAGCTCAGTTTGTTAAATGCTATGTATGAAGTGCATTTTGCTAGACACAGACCAGGGTTCAAATCCAATTCCATGTACTAATAACTATTACTGAATTACATATATTACAATGACAGATATTCCTCCACAGGGACTACTGGTAGATGGGTGAGGTAGCCCATAGTATGTGTAAATAATTGTTTGTTCAGTTGAAATCATTCTCATGAATGCGTAAGTTATACACACAATAAAGGAAACAGGTTCAATAATAACAAACTATAATAAAATAAATAAAATGTGTAATAACAGATATCATCTTCACAGGGACATAAGTAAAAGGGTGAGATATTTCATAGTATGTGTAAATAATTGTTTGTTCAGATGTCACACACTGTTAAAATCATTCTCACTGATGTGCTAGTTACTCAAATAATAAAGGAAACAGGTTCAATAATAATAAAACTATAATAAAATAAAAGAAATAAAATGTGTAATAACAGATATCATTCTCTCCATGGGTACACAGGTAAAAGGGTGAGCTAGCTCATAGTATGTGTAAATAACTGTTTGTTCAGATGTCACACACACTGTTAAAATCATTCTCACAATGTGCTAGTTATCCAAACAATAAAGGAAACAAGTTCAATAATAAGAAACTATTAATAAGATAAAATAAATAAAATGTATAATGAAGGTATGTCTGTATTCCTGGAGTGTCTTATGAAGGTAGATGCAGTCAATTCCTGCATGTGATGCATATGTTCCCTGCAGTTAGTGCTATTAGGTATGATCCCCATGCCTACCAAACATGGCATGATAGTTGTGTACTCTCTGTACTGTACACATGCATGTCTCTCAAGTGTCACACTGTCTTGAAATGTAATTGCTGTTGTGTAATCCCTCTGTCACAGATGTATCATTGACATGATTATATGTCAATATCAAATTAATAGTACATTGGCCCACAGTACTTTTTAGTAGTTATATAGTTCCATTTGATGTGCAAGTGTTCTTTGTAGTTATGCACCTGTAGGTGTTTCTGCTTGGCCCATAGTGTCCTATGGGGATAGCCTGAGAGGTCTGTATATGCTACAGTAGCTATAGAGCATATTTACACATAAGGAAAGGAAAGACCTGTACAGTAGCTAGCATTACTGTTGTCAACAATATAGCCCATGATGGTATTAATGGACTGTATTTCTTTCTCTTCCAACCCCTTATCTTCACATATTTATTATTGTCATATACTGGTTATGGTTTACTATTAACATATGTTGTTCCAAAAGCTGTATTTTAGGCATGTGTTTTATTAATGTTATATATTACTATGATTGCATATTAACATATCTTGTTGCATTACCTATTCTGTTGGCCTTATGCCGTAACTATTACTGGCATGCTGTAATATACTGACTGTTCTGTTATTTATTGTTGTGATCACATAATATGCATTTAACTGTAATGATGTTATGTACAATGTTCTGGCATGCTGTTATTACTAACAATAGTTTAGTTCATAACTCACCTATGTTTATTGCTCTACCTCCATACGCACAGCACTTCTGGGTAGGTTGGTTCCTGGTGATCTGCCTATCCTACCTCAACTGGCTGTGGCACTGGGTATCAGCTCATTTGGGACACAAGCTGGTGTTACCCCCTCTGCTGGCCCTACACCACCTTTTGGTGTAACCACCTCAGGGTACCGGACCCACCCCCCGAGAGAGGGGGCAGAGGGGGGTTGTGACCCAGAATCAACTACTGGCCATGGTGCACAAGATTGTGCACAGGAGTTATGAACAACACCAGGAACAATAGGATTGAGGGCATACTCAATAACCTGGTGGGGCCTGAGGTTCCCAGCATCCAGCCTCCAGCACAGCCACCTTTGGGACAGGGAAGGAGCAGTGTTGACTGCCCATAGGTGGGGATCTCAGTCACACTGCTGCTGCCTGGAGGCACATGCGTCTCTGATTCCACAACACCCTCCCCATTCAAGTTGTTTACCCACTCATGTGTCATACACCACCCACTGTATGCTGTTTTGTCTGTCTGCAAATGCAACCTCTCCTACTCAGCTTACTTCCCCACATGTACCTGTATCCCTTCCCCAACATTCCACTCTCTCCTTAAAAAAAGGGCAGCTGTCCCACAAAAAACATCGTCCCATGCATATCTCTCCATTTTGCATGTGTCCACTGGATACAACTAATTATTACATTAATTAATGAACACATTTATGTTGCCCTCAACCCTCTGTCTGGGGTGTGAGGCTCCAAATTCTGTAAAACCTACACAGCTGTTGTACAAGAAATGGAAAGCTATGGTCATTTCCTACACCCTTCCTGTACAACCCTACCTGCCTTTCATTATGTCTTTCCCCCTGCTTGCCCCCATTTCACCACTTTCCTATCACTCCCCTTTTCTTTTCTTTTATTATTTTTAGTGTGGGTTTATGGGGAGCTAAGTGATGCGGTGAGCAGTACAAACTTGGTTAAAAATGCTTAAAAGTGCCTTAATCGTCTTGTGTGTTTCTCACAGTGTTAGGCACATCTGCAAAATAATCTCCCTTGCCACATCTTGAACCCAGGACCCTGTTAATTACAGTACAGTACAGTACATTAGCCTACTAGGCCACTCAGCTCTGAATTAAAATAGGTGTTTCCAGCAACATCTATTGAATGCCACTGACACACTGCAAGTACATATAATGGGAAACATGGTAATTTACTCATGACTCTGATGCAGGCACTACACCAGTACACAGCCAAATAAATAATAATGGATGTACATAAGGCCTGGAATAGCAGGCATATCTGTCAACTGTACAGACTGTTGTAGAATGTCCACAGTTTTGCCCACTAGTTTTGGCATGGTTTTCACAAAACATATCTGTCTGGTAAAGTACTGGCAAGTTATTAAAGATTGAGGTTAGAAAATCATTACAGACAGTTATGTTTCACACTTTATACCCCTCAGAAAACTCATGCTAATGCAAATCCTGTGTCACAGACTGTATGCATGCACATATATCTTGCAAATACACCTACTGCAGCACTGACTCAGTAGCTCAGTCTGTTAAATACCTTGCATACAGTACATTTTGCCACCCACAGTCCTGGATTTGAATCCAGTGTGTTGCGCTTCAATTACATTCTTGTGAATACAGCAAATAATGACCAAGTCATGCATTTTTAACCAAAAAATGTTGCTGCTACTGAATTAACTACTACCTATGTTTGCAAGTCAAACCTATGTAGGTAGAGACACACCACACAAATTTGTATAGCCTACCTATATTTCACCTTTTACTCTCTGATTGGCACTGTTACATAACAGATGTACCTTAAGCACATGCCTCGACTAGACTGTTATGGGTACCCTCACCATGGCTCTGCCATAATGACAGAACTGACACTGCTCCCTCAGTGACACATACAGCTTGCTAACCTGCAAAGTTTTCACACTCCCCCATGTGCCCTAGGCTACAGCGGTAGCTGCAGCCTGCAACATATGTAGCTGTATATTAGGCTAACTGCTACCATAAGACCTACCATATCTCATAACTCCCTAGAACAAGATATCCAGACAACACCCATACATCAAGCGACAGGGACATGTTTCACAGTTTTCCCCTACAAACATAGTGAGTTGACAGACTAGCAGCTACTGTAGCAGCATGCATATTCTGATGGGTATGATGTCTGACACTCACATGTCTCTTCCCCCTTACTGACCTCAACTCACAATGGCCAAATAAAGCTTGCAAAACTGTGGACATACCTCATAAATCTCAACAGTGAACAGTATTTGTACCTACTCTCTGTGATGCTGTAGTCTCCAAGCCTCGCTAATGTCCATCTCCAAGGCTAAGAAAGGGGCAAAGGCCAACATGAAAAACTTAAATATTGCACTGTGTGCCATGTCAGTGGCTAATGAAAGCTGTTTTGGATGCAATTAGCAAATCTGAGCCACAGATTAGTGCACAGGCAATTACCTGTTAATGAGCATGACATACAAAAGGCAAGGCACTACCTATAGGAAACAGGTCTGTAAGTTGCTTTAACAAGACAGAGTACAATTTAGCAAGCTTTTTTCTTGAGGATTTGTTCACAAAAGGATTACGTCACTCTACCAGGTATGTCATACAAGTCTCCCTATCATGGAATGCAGATGGGAGGATGCAGTTATGGGGAATAGGGATTACTACTGTAGGCCTGTAGTACATCTCTGGGAATGACATGTTGGTGATACTCTGCTATCCAATACGTACAGACATGCCTCTCAAATGTGTCTGCTGTGAATGAAATCGCAACTGTGGCCCACTCACTCCCTCCTACAATGGTCAGCTCCTGTACAAAATCTACTGGACTGTGAGTTAGACATATTGACAATAAGTAAGGGTGGACACAGTTGTCAAATCACATGATGTTCTGTCATTTAGCTCCTCTCAGTTTGTGAATGTCACACAGGAATAGTTCAGACATTGTAACGGTGTCCCTGACTGTCCCTGATGTACTCTGACTAGGTCACTGTTTTGTCAACATTCGAATCTCATAGCCTGAAAGCTATGGTGAACATACCTGGCAACCCCCTACAGCAGAAATTCACAGTAGCAGTCAAAACAAGCACCGTAGAGTCCAAAAAAACTTGGTAGAATCCTTGTTATACACGCAGACTGTGTTCGATACAGTTTTCAACACTGAAGTTAGAATTCACTTTCTGATTTGAAACCACACTTGAGTCGGATGAAAAACCTTAACGCAATTTATTATTAAAAAAAGAAGCATTTTCGCTGTGGTCAAAACTACAGCTTCATCAGAGGCAAAAGTAAAATATAACACCAAAGTCAGGTTTTTATAAGGCACACCCTCGCCTTAATTAGTAACGTAATCACAGTAAGGGCGTATTAGCAACAGTTCTTGCAAAATGAATTTTAAAATACTGAGTTTTAAATACTCTGTTTAGGAGCCTTCTAAAAATATTAATTTACTAGGCTTAGAAACAGTTAAAAACTGTAAAAGCAACTTCTGGAAAAGTTAGGTACAAAACCTTTGATAACATATAGGAGGGGCAACAACCTGAAAACTCTGCTAGAAAGAAGTAAACAGACAGAATTGATGACTAGAATAAAAGGTTGTTTTCAGTGTGGGGCATGCAACTATTGCCATTTTGTGAAGGCCTCCAATTCATTCGTAATTCAGAATAAAAAGTATTACATTACACACAAACTTAATTGTGAATCCAGATCCATAGTTTACTTAGCCAAGTGCAACTGCTGTGAAGCATTCTATATAGGTAAGTCTGACCGGAGACTACGGGACAGACTGTACCAACATGACTACGCTATAAGAAAACTAAAAAAAGAAAATGCCTTAGCTAAGCATGTAATTAAACATCAAGGACATAGCTTTCACTTTATTGCAATTGACCAGGTAAGGAAAACAGAAAGAGGGGGCCCAGTACCCCTCTTCTTGGAAAACAGGGAGCTAGAATGGCAAATATTACTAGACTCATTCTCATACCCAGGCTTGAATGAATATTGCAATATAGCATGTGTTCTGAAAACGAGGAGCTACAAAAGATAACTCCTGGCTCCCTGTTTTACTTCATTTTATTTTATTTTATTTTATTTTACTTTCCAATAGAAAATTGTAGTCACATATACTTTGTCTCATCTTTCAAGACCCACATTAACAAGGAATACCATCCATAATTTATCTTATAGATGGCTCTTAGACACAGTTTTTGGCTAGGGATCTTTTTATATATCCCTTCAACATAGACTTGTTTAGGAATTGGTATTTGATTTTTATATTCTACATATCTTATACATATTTGTTATGGTGTATGTATGCATACAAGTTCATAGATGTATTAATGCTTTTACGGTTTTTAACTGTTTCTAAGCCTAGTAAATTAATATTTTTTAGAAGGCTCCTAAACAGAGTATTTAAAACTCAGTATTTTAAAATTCATTTTGCAAGAACTGTTGCTAATACGCCCTTACTGTGATTACGTTACTAATTAAGGCGAGGGTGTGCCTTATAAAAACCTGACTTTGGTGTTATATTTTACTTTTGCCTCTGATGAAGCTGTAGTTTTGACCACAGCGAAAACGCTTCTTTTTTTAATAATAAATTGCATTAAGGTTTTTCATCCGACTCCAGTGTGGTTTCAAATCAGAAAGTGAATTCTAACTTCAGTGTTGAAAACTGTATCGAACACAGTCTGCGTGTATAACAAGGATTCTACCAAGTTCTTTTGGACTCTACGGTGCTTGTTTTGACTGCTACTGTGTATTTTGCTGGTTTTCGTTTGTCTAGTTCAACAGCAGAAATTCAGGTCATAGCCATTATTATTGTGGCAGGGGCAGGCCCAAACTTAGTAACAGAGTGTACATATTGGTCATACAAAGCAAGAGTATGAACAGAGTAACAAATATTACTGTAGCATAAGTTTATTTTTTTTCTGAGGGTTCTGGCATGTGACAGCCAGATTTTCTATATTCTGACAACAACCAGCAGTTATTGGCCAACCATTTGCCAGACATTCACATGTGCCAACAGGACCACATATATCAGGCACACATAGACAATCCACAAACATATGTGAATGGGAGAGGTATAACGCCTACAGGGAAGATATACTACAGCAGGTTTGCATTGCTGTCTGTCATTATGGCACACTGGTGTTGCTGGACTGCTCCCATATACTTGTAATAACACACACCTATTTGTCAGACAGTGGCTGTATGACATAGTAGTGGGACTTTGCCCATAAAGGACACACCACAGTAGATGGCATTGATGGGTGTAGAGACATACAGCACACTCTGTCACAGCACACATGCACATAACTGGTATTGCTATTATGTTGGTGATAGCCACATATATATAGTGTGTTGATAGACTGCAGGGTATGATGGGGAGTTAACAGTGGATAGTGCAGGTCATTTTGGTTGTGCAGGGTCTGTACATAGTGTCCACATATCTGGTCTTGTGATGTGTTCAACTCTTGTTTTCAGGAAGGGTGTATCGAAGGAGGTACCCACCATTTTTAGACACTGAAAACAATGTTATATGCAGATGAACATACCTGGGTCAGTGATACTATAACTGGCATAGTATGTTCAAGACAGGTGCACTATGTTTTAGGTGTAGGTCTATCAGATACAGTGATATATTATTTATCTTACAGGTGTATAGTATGGGCAACATTAACCAGCTGTAGCTGCAGTGCATGTTATAAAGTGCCTGCCTTGTCTGTGTATGTTGTAGTCTGTTTGTGTGTTGTACATGGAATCAGAAATAAGATATAGTATGTGTAATGCAGTTGTGTCTCCTCAGATGTATGTGTATGTGTGGATTACCATACATAATAGTGCAGGTAGTGATGCACTTATTTTGTCGTCCTCCTCACAGATGAACATGTGGGTTGGAGTGTGTCCTCCTCAAAACCGGATGTCAGTGTCTCATTGGACTCTGAAGATAATGGTGGCCATACTCAGGCACAGGTGGCATTGTTGGGGGCTGAATCTGTCCTATGGGTTGACATCTCACTTCCTCCCCCATTGTCCCCGCTCACAGTCCATGTGCCCACACATACCCAGTCCACTGCCACCACAGATATCAGACAGAGTTTGGTGACATCGAACAGGTGAGTGTAGCAGCTGTGGCATCAGAGAACTGGTGAGGTCCCACACAGGCAGATTGACAGGGGTGCTTGAAGGAGAACTGCTGCCCATCCACCACCTGTCACAGGTGTCACATCACCAGTGACTTGATGCATGTTTAGTTCCATCATGGAGGTGTAGGCAGTTTCCAAACCCAACATCAGATGGATGCTCAGAATTATAGATGCAGCACAGTCTGACATCTGTGATTTCCTCTACCACATTGGTGACACCATGGATTGTTTCACTGATGTAGCAGACATATGGGGGGGGGGAGACACTGTCAGTCCTTGACCACATGTTGTCTGTGCTGGAACATCTGGTTGGAGTCGGGCATCAGACATGTGGACGTAGGTCAGCAACACCGTCTGAGAGTCCACGTGGCCATGCACACTCATGCTCCCATAATGGCAGTACTTCCATCACTACCAAAGGGAAAGTATTGTCCACACCACAATGTGACATGCCATGGGCACATGGTCCTGGGCAGTCCCATGGGCGACAGAAGCCCAGCAGACAGCAGTCACTGTCAGCTACTATCACCGCATCTGACCCTGGGCATGGTGATGCCAGTGCCACTCCTGGCAGAGCCAGTTCCTGTGTTTATGGCTGTAGATGGTGAATTGTCCAGCCTGTCATGCACTGTCCACAGCTGTCCAACATACACACACACACATGTAGGACTAACACTGGGCTAGACTGTGTACACTCATATGCTCAAGCATCATTGTTAAATGCAGGTCACCAACAGACACACACTGCACCTGTCCATGTCCCAGCTAGCCAGCACCTCTTCCTGACTCACACACATTTGCTGTCAACTGTTTGGCGCAGCCTAGGTGTCTGGCACACCCACACCACTCCCTCTGTATGTGATGATACCTGTGCCACATCCTTGCCATTCATACCATCAATGCAGGGACATGGAAATATGTGTCTGATGCACAGGATGACTATATTACATTACATGTAGTTTTATAGTGCAGTAATGTTTTGCAATGACAAGTGCTGTATGCTGGCATGTGTCATGAGTGCACATCAAACTTTGTGTACCTTTGTTGCATGATGTTAGATTGGTTGTGCTGTTGCAGAATGAAAGGTGTCTCACACAACTGTATGTTTCTGTTCCAGGGGTATGAATAGCTAAGCTATGGAGACTTGGCGATAAAACAATGGCACAGGATGGCATGGCAGCATAGCCGGCATATGACATCCTCAAGATACAGCTGTATACATGCATGGTTACCTAGGTGCATATCTGTAGAACAGTGTGAAGGGACAATGGGGGCAATCAGCATAATCATGCATGCATACCCTGTGACAAGGCCTGCTACCCTTGAAAGGTGTGACTTGGGTATTTTGTATATACAAATGTAGGTGGTGGCAGATAGCATTTATCCCTAGGTAGATGTGGGTTATTTAGAGCCTGCAGCTAGTGACAGGGTGGATAGCATTTATACCTAGGTAGATGTGGACTATTTAGGTCCTGTAACTAGTGACAGGACAGTAAAATGCATGACAGCTTCACACCCATATGGCCATAGGTGTACTGCTGCATGGGAAAATATTTGTACATTCACAGAGTTGCCTTTATTAAGATTAGAACCCCTATCAATCTATTAGTGTACACCATAGCACTAAGTACTTGCTGCATACACCATGGAGCTCATCTGTGTTGAGATTGTCAACCAGTGCTGCTAAGGTGTATGACATCAGCAGGCCTTGTAAATGAGGCCAATGGGGAGGCTGTCATGTAGTCACAGGGCTTTACAATGTATAACCATTGCACAGAGATAAACATGTGTACACTGCTGCAAGGGGATATATTTGCACACTCACAGGTGCCCGTTGTGAGATTAGAATCTCTACCTATTAATATACACTATAGCACTAAGTACTTATTGCATGTGCCACAGAGTTTATCTGTTTCAAAGATATTGTTAATCTCCAAACTATGGATCTCACTCAGTTCGGGTTTGTAAAAGGCAGATCATGTCTCCTAAACCTGATAGACTTCTTTGAAGCAGTCACCAAAGCCTTAGACAAGGGTAAGGTGGTTCACACAGTCTATCTAGATCTTACCAAGGCTTTTGACACCATCCCCACCCTGGAATTATAGATAATCTCACTAAACTAGGTATAAATCCCTATATCACAAGATGGGATGCCAACTGGCTCAC
>NC_056728.1:466555355-466682855 GCF_019279795.1 Protopterus annectens | reverse complement strand
GCCAACTTTTCTTGAGATGTTGCCTGATGAGGTCTTTAAAGGAGGCTTTGCACAATGTGTTTTTATGCTAGTGGGGAGAGAGTTCCATTTTTAGCCACTGAACTACTATATAGTGTGTCTCCGAAGCTATTGTAGCTGTTTGTGACTTCTAGTAGTAGTTTGCTTTATGATCTAAGAGGCCTTTTGGCTGAATGATGTTGTACTAGGTTTTTGAGGGCAGAACACTTATTGGGGAGGTAATAGATAGAATGACAGAGGCGGAGCTGATTGTAGGTTAGGAGGTTGTGCAGTTCAAGCCAGTAGAGCTGTCTCAAAGCAGTACAGTGATGATTTCTATATGAGCAATTTGCAGCAAAGTGGGCAATTCTGCTATAGCAGGCTTCCATTTTGCTTAGTTCAGTTTTGTTGAGATTAGTCAGAATGGGAGATGCATAGAGTAGGGTGGACAGAAGTTGGGAGTGAGCAATGGCTGATCTTGTGTTGTTGGTAAGAAACGGTTTGGTATGGTAGAGTGATCCCAGTTTGACATATACTTTTTTAATAGTAAAGTTGAGATGACTATCAAATTTTAGGTGAGAGTCTATGGTTATTCCCAAAAGCTTAGCCTCTGCCACTGGAGCGATTGGAGTAGCATTTGTGGAGTAGATAGTGAATTGACTGTTATCAGTGTTTTTGTTAGAACTGGTTATAATCATAAGCTGAGTTTTCCTTGGCTTGAGGATAATTTGGGCTTTGGTAAGACAGTTTTCAATGTCAGAGAATGCTAGTCGAGTTGTTTGCAGGAGGGTGGGAATATTTTGTGTGGCACAGATTAAGGTAGTATCATCTGCATACTGAATGATAGATGCATGCTTTGTGGAGGTATAGAGGTCATTCGTGAAGATTGTGAATAGTAGTGGTCCTAAGATAGAACCCTGTGGGACTCCTATAATTATGGGCAGCTGAGGAGAGAGATAATTTTTCCATTTCACAGCTTGGTATCTGTCAGTTAAGTAGCTTTGGAACCAGGTAAGAGTGGAATTTGATAGGTAATATTGGTTTAGTTTGTTTAGCAGGATTTGCTGTGAGACTGTCAAATGCTTTGGACATATCCAAAAAAAGAGTTGACACCTTCAGACTTTCGCTTTTGAGATGGTTCACTGTGTCTGTGAAGCAGAGGAGGGCTGTAGTGGTACTATGGGCAGGTTTGAAACCATGTTGAGTAGGTGACAGTATGTTGCTGTCTAGAAGATATTTTAAAACCTGGGTATGGATGCATTTTTCTAGAATTCTGGCCAGGGGGAGAGTATAGCAATGGGCCTGTAGTTATTAAGTTCAGTGGAGGTCCCACCTTTATGTATGGGTGTAATATGGGATATTTTCCAGAGTCTGGGCACATAGTTTTCAATAACTGATCTGTTTATGAGAGTAGAGATTGGGATAGCAATAGCATCTGCTGTGAGTTTCAAGAAATAGCTGGGGAGTAGGTTGGCTGCTGTTGATGAGGTTTTTAGTTTGGAGAGAATGCTTTTGACTGAAGTGGTGGAAACTGTTTTGAGGGTAAAGCTTGTATTAGCGTTATTTGTGTTGGGGGGGATAGTGAAGTTGGAACTGTCCTGTGATATTAAGGATAGAATTGAGTTCACTAAGTGGAAATTGAATTGTGTTTCAATGGGAACTTTAGTGTCAATATTGGTTGGTTTGGGGTTAGCCTTTTGGGTGGGTTTTAGTAGCTGGTTTACATTTTTCCAAAATTTTTGGGGGGGGGGTTGTGTTGGTATTTAGTTTGTAATGTCATGCAGTGGGACTTTTTTCCAGCCTAATGCATTTTTTGCATGGTTGCGCAGTTCTTGGTACTTAGTTAGGCTTTGTGTTTCTTTGTTTTTTTTTTTTTTATAGTAAAGCCAGGCAGTGTCTCTGGACCTGAGGATTTGCTTGTTTTTTTTTACTGAGCCAGGGGTTTGTAGAGGTTCTAACCTTCATTTTGCTCAATGGAGTGACAGTGTCTACGTGTTGTAGAAATGTTTTGTTGAAATATGCTACAGCCTGGTCAAGTGGGAGGGTTTTTTTTTTGGGGGGGGGGGGGTCCAGTCACAGTTACAGAGTACAGTATTGAAGACCTCAAGAGAGACATTTTTTGTGTTTCTAGTGGATTTATAGTTAGTGGTTTTGCATATGCTTTTTCTAGTATGTATAAGGTATATTATGTTGTGGTCACTTAAGGTGTCTGGGAGACTGCCTGTGTGGGGGTACAAAGTGGGATTGTTAGTTAGGACCCAGTCAAGGATGGATTCCCTTTAAGATTTTTTATCACATCTAGTTGAAATTTGGACTAGTTGCCGGTAGCCATGGAGATTTAATAGATTACCTGGTGGTTCTGATATACAGGTGAACCAATCTAGGTTGAAATCCCCCTGAATAAGGGTTTCTTGTGAGAATGTAGAAGAACACCAGGATAAGAAGTCTTCAAGGCTAGCAAGTGTATTACCAGGTAGAATATAGATCACAATTGTGGTGATGACCTTTTTTGGGTGAAGTTGAAGTTGTTAGATAAGCATGTCCCAATTATTGGGGGAGGGGAAGGAGTTTGATATTTGACGTAAAGTTAAGTTGGACTTATACAGTAAGTCAGTTCCACCCCCTTTACGAAGTGGTCTGTCTTGCCTAATGATATTGTAGCCAGTAGGGAGAACTTCTGAGTTAGTTATGTTTTTATTTAGCCAGGTTTCTGTTAATGCAACTATGTCTGGGGGGGGTGGTGTGCCATTGTGGCTGGGAGTTCAGGTATTTTATTTTTGATACTTCTAATATTAATATTTAGCATTAAAAGATAGTTGGTTTTGCTGTTCTTGTTGATTTGCCCAGGGATGAAGATAGTGGGGGTATTATGTTCTGATAAATGTGTTGGAGCAGTTTGTGTTGGAGAGGATGGATTTGGGCCTGGGTTGGGGTGGATGCCCCCACTTATGGTGAGCCTGGTGTTAAAATGGTGATACAGATGTTGAAGTTTGATAATGAGTGTGAGAAAATATTGTGTGTTTTTGGAGTAGGAATGAGACCATATGTGTTTAGTACTGAATTGGTCTGTTATGTAGTTCTTGAACAATTGTGGGCAGATATTATTATAATGTGTGGTGTCTGTATATGAGAGTGCATAATATAGTGTTGTGCTACAAAGTTTAGGGATATTGCTAGAGTGATAACTTGTGGAGTTAAAGAATTATGAGAAGACAGACTAGACTTAGTTGTGTGATAGTCATGGTTATAAAGTTTAAGTTGGTTCTAGGATAGGAATTATAGGGTTGCACTATATGTGGATGGGTAAGTAGTGTGGGGTGATGTAATAATGCCTAGTGGGAATGTAGTGTGGGGTGATGTAATAATGCCTAGTGGGAATGAGAGTGGTTGGGAGTATTGTGTGGTGGAACAAGTGGGTGTGGAGTAATGTGACCTGACTTGAGGAGCAGAGATTGGTGGAGGTGATGTGAGGTTGAGCTGTGGGTGTGGTTGCAATTACTATACATGTAGAGGTAGTGGGGGCAGGAGGAAATTGGGGGCAGGGCAGGGGAGTGGAGAGAGCCCAAGCATTACTGAGGGTGAATGGAACTGGGCAGAGCCCACCAAGACAAAAGTAATGGGCAGCAAAAAGTAAGTGTTACTTTTCAAATCTAAACACTAACAAATTCCTAAAGTCTAATGGCTTACCAGCAAGCATAATTCAGTTGCTGAAATAGAGCACTTGTGTCCTAGTGGGAGACTAGTACTTTAAAGATGACTCAATGCTCAGCAGGATTCTAATATAGATTTAGTATTGGGGGAGGGGGATAGCACAAGGGGTGTAAACCAGGTGGAATACAAAGAAACCAGCCAAACCAGAGAGGCAAATCAGTGGAAATCTATCAGTGAAGGCCTCAGAGGGGATGAGTAATAATTCAAACTCTACCTGTAAAGTGAAGGAAAGAAGAGACAGCAAAGTTTATTAAGGTTGGGATTGTGTCTTCACATTGACTTGCTTATTAGTAGACAGTTAGTGCACAGATTAGAGTAGGGAGATACATTAGCAATGAAGGGGAATGTAGAGCGATGCAAATAAACAGGTGCAGCTCAAGTGATACAAACTAAGGCAGAAAGCACTTAGAGGGTTGCTTGATGGTTAATTTAATCACAGAGATCTGAATTAAATGTATACTGTCTATTGGGCAGTTAGGATTACTGCACTAAATGGGGGGACACAAGGCTACAACAGTCAGTTTTATTCGCATGCTGAGAACTACTAAGAAACACTGCTAATGTTATAGCTTCACTCTAATAACACATACAAGTAGAATGCCTGGGTGGACTGACCCTGGTCTTGAGGCTCAAAATGTATATCCTTGTTTAGTTTTGCAGTACTGATTCCTTCTTAGACTGTATGAGTGGGGTATAAGCCGCAGACTGCAGAGTTGCTTGAGTGTGCTCTGAAGAGAGAGAGAGAAAAAAAGAGAGGATGAAGCTAGTAGAAGGAGACAAAGGTAGGTAAAAGGAAGTAATGAGGAAATAGGAGGGTGTAAAAGATACATATCTGAGGATAGTGTGGATAAAGCAAGAGAATAGATGCTACTGCTACAGTTTGAGAGTGATTCAACAGTAACCACATCACAGTGCCATAACTTAGTTTGGAAACAGGTTAATAAATCATGCACAATACATTTATCAGCCAATTATCCTTTGCATACAATAAAAAAGTAAAATGAATACTTAGCACAGCCGAATCAGTAGCAGAGACACAACTGCAGTGTTAAATCAGTAAATAACTGTTTCTAACTCCAACACTGTCAATTAGATTTGCATTACAGTTATAACAGCAGTTTTAGTACATCATAGTTGCATAGAGGCAACATAGCTGCAGTGGCAGTGGCAGTAAAACACTGTTTCTGAATGTCAGAATCAACCAGTTAAATAAACAAATAAGCAGATCAGTAGTCAAGAATCAGAAAAAAATAAATACTAGTTGTATAGAGGTCTAATGGCTTACCAGCAAGCTGAGGAGCCAAATGCTCTAGATTATGCAGAACGCTCTGCATTTAACAACAAATAAAGCCACTGTTCTGCTGTTCCGCATTGAACAGCTTTGGCTCCGCAACACAGGTTTTGATTGGTTTGTATACCACATTTACTGCCAATCGGCATTGCAGTATATAAACTAATGCAAGGGTTCCTTTTGTAGGTGAAACCTCTACGTATTTTTGAATGACTCATTCAAGTCCTGCCCCTCTTCCTGTCAAGAAGCTGAAACAGAGGTGAAGAGTATCTGTCAAAATATGGTCGGTAGATGTTTTTTGAACACTTTCAGCTTGAGGCCAAGTCTCTTACCATAACATAGTATTGGTCACACTGAGTCCCTCAAAGGCACAAATTTTTTCCATATGGATTCTTGGTATTCTGTTCTATTTCCTTTCCCCTTTTCTCTGCTAGGAAATGAAAATATGTCATGATTTGTAGCTGTACTATATGAAATTGTGTTGTATTTATGCAGTACATTTTCTGCAAAGTAAATATCTGTAACAAAGTTGCCCTAAGGCATACACAAAATAATATCAGACAGTTTGAGAATGAGAGTTGCACAGGAAAGGACACTAATTTATTGATGAAAAATCTGCAGTTACAGCTGAACTTTCAATATCTGAGATCTTTAGACAGTATAGATGCACAGCATTAGTGCAGCTCGTTTATCTCTTGCACTGACAAATTTCAAAAGGATTTTATTAATCCCATCCTGCAAGACTGTAGGCAAAAAGAACCTAAATAGCTATTTCCATACTGTGCCTGAGGTTGTTGTGTTAAACACATATCTTCTCATCCCCAGAGATCCAAGCACTGTTAAGCCAGCCTTCACTTGTAGCATAAGCAGGTTTAATTTGGGGCAATGGTAGATTAAGCTAATGGTACTGCCAGATGTCACCAATCACTGTGCTTTGCCATAGCCATCTCTGCCACTGATGTCAGAGCAACTAGAACTAGTCAATGACTAGTGTGCACAGGGGTCCACAAGCATTAATTAAATGAACTTATAATGCACTGTAATATCTCACTGTGTTTGTATTATGGTCCAAGAACATTAATTAAATTAACTTACAATGCACTTTAATATTTCCGTCTTTGTATAAAAGATATGCCTCTCAAATGTACAGATTTTTGCAGAATGGCTAGATTTTTGGCTCTTTTTTGTTCTGTTTCTTGTACAAAATAGTGGTTTTATGTAATTTTACAGATGTTCTACCATGCTCCATATCAATGGCATGTTTCTCGCAGTACGAAAATAGGGTGTTCCACATTTTGACCATTTGTCACACATTGTTGGTGTCTTTGTTCCACATTGGCCTCTTAAGAGGTTGAGACCTATGCCAGCAAGTAGAACTGAATTGCAAGAGCACTTGTGTCCTAGTGGGAGACTAATACTTTAAAGATGGCTCCACATGCTTAGCAGGATTCTAATATAGACTTAGTATTGGGGGGAGGGGGATTGCACAAGGGGTGTAAACCAGGTGAAATGCAAAGAAACCAGCCAAACCAGAGAGGCAATTAGTGGAAATCTATCAGTGAAGGCCTCAGAGGGGGTGAGTAATAATTCATACTCTACCTGTAAAGTGAAGGAGAAAAGAGACAGCAAAGTTTATTACAGTTGGGAGTGTCTTCACATTGACTTGCTTAAAAATAGCCAGTTTGTGCACAGATTAAAGTAGGGAGATACATTAGCAAAGAAGGGGAATGTGTTGAGATGCAAATAAACAGGTGGGGCTCAATTGACACAAACTAAGGCAGAAAGCACTGAGAGGGCTGCTTGATGGTTAATTTTATCACAGAGATCTGAATTAAATGTATACTGTCTATTGGACAGTTAGGATTACTGCACTCGCTGGGGGGGGGGGGCACAAGGCTACAACAGTCAGTTTTATTTGCATGCTGAGAACTACTAACAAACACTGCTAATGTTATAGTTTCACTCTAATAACACATACAAGTAGAATGCCTGGGTAGACTTACCCTGTTCTTGAGGCTCAAAATGTATATCCTTGTTTAGTTTTGCAGTATGGGTGGGGTGGAAGCCATAGACTGCAGAGTTGCTTGCGTGTGCTCCTGCTCTTGAGGCTCAAAATGTATAAACTTGTTTAGTTTTGCAGTACTGGTTCCTTCTTAGACTGTATGGGTGGGGTGGAAGCCGCAGACTACAGACTGCAGAGTTTCTTGAGTGTGCTCAGCAAGCAGAATTCAATTGCTGAAGAGCACTTATGTCCTGGTGGGAGACTAGTACTAGCTGTGATAACTGCCAGAGCTACCAGCACAAACATTCATGATAATGCCCTGGGAATTGTACATAACCTGGCAGTTGATGGAGTGGTACCCCTTGCAGGTGACATAGATTTTACCATCCTCGGAGTGGTGCTTTGATGTATATATGAGTGCAGTCTATGGCACCCAGTATCTCAGTGTAGTTTGCTACATGGTAGAAGAGACGTATACTGCTGGCCCTCTCCTTTGGGATGTGTTCCAAATAAATGTGCTCACTGGCATGTGTTTGCATGGCAGCCAGGTACTGGTGGAGTACCCTGGATGCTGATGCCTATGAGACCCTCATCATGTCTCCAGTTGGTCTTTGAAAAGTACTAATGACTGGTGTCAATGAGACCAACGACTGGTGTAAGAACCATGGCCTTAAGCTCAGTGCAAAAAAATGTGTCTTCATCCCCTTTGGGAAAAACCCGGTTCCCTTGAATTACCACATTGATGGTAGTCCACTGAACACAGACGGCGTTAAAAGAGATCTGGGAACACAGGTTGACAGCAACCTCTCTTTTGACCACCACTTTGCCACTGTGGTCAGAAAGTCCTTCTATGTGGCACATCTCATTACTAAGGGTTTTGCATCCAGGAAGAAAGAGGTCATTATTTTCCTCTACTCTTCCCTCATTAGACCAATCATCGAATACAATGCCCCATTTGGCATGTACCTCACTAGACATCTGCAACAACTGGAGAGGCTGCAAAAGTACTTCACAAACAGGATCCTAGGCCTTAAACACTTGTCCTATATGGACAGACTCAAAAAACTCCAACTATTCTCTGTCTCTTATCACATACTTAGAGGTGATCTCTGCTTGACTTACAAAGCCATGTCTGATCCAGCTCTGTTAGAAATGCTACATCTAAAGAAATCACAATCCCTCCACACCACATGCTCCAGAGACCTCAACCTCACTACCACAATCAACAGAACATGCTGGAGGGACAGGTTCATAACCCAGAGACTGCCCATGCTATGTTATAGATTTCCCATACATGTCAAGCAGAGCACCTCACTGGCTCTCTTTAAGAGAAATCTTGATGAGTGGATGGGAAATAGAAAATTCACCCCGGGGATCACTCCAGTGGCTCTACTCAACAGAGGCACTAGGAACTAAGGTCGGGTGGCACAATGCCAAGGTAATCCTATGGGCTAGGCTTGAAAAGGCTCCAGGGCCATTAGCTTAGTACACACTTATGAACCTATTAACCTAGGAAGTTGTAGCTGGTATTCTAAGGGCTACACAAACCTTTATTTCCACTAGTATGGGTTCCCCTCTGTTGGTTCTGGGTCTTAGTGGAGGACGGCAGAGCTCAGTGAGTTCTTGTATTATGTCCCTGTCCACCCTGTAGCAGTCTACAGTCTCCAGCTCATGTATCTCCTGGAATGTTTCCCTGGGCCTGAACACTCTTCTTCTTGGTCTAGGCCTATAGTCGGCAGCAGCACTGACCTCAGCATCTAGCATATACGGATGTAGCAGAGCAGCAGCAGCCCCTAGCATTCTGTCAGTTAAAATTCTGTAGTCTGTATTCCAATGGTGCGGAGTATGGGGGAAAAATCGTATTGTAGGGTGTATGTATAATTTATAGTGGCCTGCTGCAGATCCAGCCTATGTGATTGACTAACTATGATGCATTCCACCTGCCTGGTACATCACTGAGGGGTTTGAATGGCCCAGTGTTAGTGGAACAGGGGTTAACAGTAATTTATATATGGTTGGCTTTCACAGGCTGTTTCCTTTTTTTAAAAAACTGTCTTCCCTGCTAAGCACAGAAGCAGGTAAACAGGCTCAAACCAGCTTAAAGAAGCACCCCAATGCTAAACAAAGCTTAGCAGCACTGGACACACCCCCTGCTTAGCTGAAAGCAGTGCCACACAAATGGGTGCTGCTCAGCTCCAATCTGCTTAAACATATAGTGACACACCCCCTTTTGATGTCAGCTAGCTCTCCTGTGGACACCACCATGGTTCTGGGGCTACATGGATTTTATCTGTGGACATGGTAACCTATTTTTGTTATTCAATATCCCCAGCTCATTTGCATACAGATGCATGCACACAACCTGGATACTACACTATCCCAGGGCCTGCCACCTGAGCAACCACAGAAATCTACCATTGTATATACTCCATGCAGGGCCCTATAATGCATTATTGTCACATATTTCTTATTTTTGTTTTTAAACTTTTATTTATTTATTTATTTATTTTGCATAATGGCATGTTTGCACACTGTTGTGCGCCATGCAAATGTAATATGGGTATTAAAAAAACACTTAAATTATTTTCCATTACTGTTTGGACACACAGGGCATAGTTTTGCACATATCTGTGCCTAGTATGCAATTTCTGACCTTCTACATAGGCATTTACAGCCCCACTTCCATTTTTATTTTCTTGTACACTGAAACTTTCCATGTACACTTCAGGCACCAACACAGGGTCTGCAGGACTGCCTATCTGCTTTCTGGATCACTCCAGCACCCTCATTTGCATGCAGTTCTCCTGATTATGAGGTGATTTGCATGCCACATACACTTCCGTGTTCGCACACTCGTGCATGCCTCTCTGCTCTGTTTACTGGATTGCATGACTACTTAGCTCTGTGCCACTATGCCTACATGCAAAATCACTCTGTGTAGGCTTATTGAATTCCCCCATGGTTTAAAGTGGCAAAGAGTATCCCAGCAGTGCAAGATTTCACTGCCTTCCACACTTTTAGACTAGTAGCTGCACAGACAATGGCTAAAGGAGGAGGTGTCTCAATATACATCAGTAACAAGCATACCTCTAGGATGGTCAAACAGGATGATGTGCTGGAGTTCTTCCACATGCAGATCACTACAGACAAAATCCTGGACTTTATCCTACCCAGCTATAGGTCACGCTCCATGTCCTAAGAAGATCAAATTGCATACTTAGACCTACTGGAGACAATTACTATCTAACCTAATACCCTACTCATGGAATACTTTAATTATCCCTGTGTAGACTGGGAAGCCTACACAGCCTGAAATCTACAGGCACAGAGATTTTTGGACTTCATAAATACAAACACTCTTGACCAAATAAATACTTCTACTACAGGCTCCAACATAGTGGAACTTGCACTTACAAATATGGAAGAAGGCTGCACTTCCCCTCAACTTCTCATCCTCCTTGGTAAGGTCTGAATATAATGCTGTCTCCTACAAAATCAAAATCAACTTAGTAATCCCATTAAAATCAGTAACACTCAGGAGCAATTTGAAGGCAAATTTCCTTTTATTAAGTGATGGATTGTTAAATTCAATGCCTGTCCAAACCCAGAGAACACAGCAGCCTACAATGAATTTCTCTCAGAAACTGTGTACATCCATGTCATTGGCTGCATAGAAGCTACTGTAACTGCAAGAAGTAAGCCCAGAACTAGCCCTAGAAACTAACAGCCCTGAATGCATCAAAAATTAAACAGGATATACAACAAAAGAAAAACATTTATGGCAAAACTCAAGCAGGGTAATTTCCATATAGATAGATACTCACTCATCAAAGTAAACAGGCAACTAAGAGGGCTAATTAGGTCAAGCAAAGCTAATTTTGTGGTTAAGATAACCTCCCAAGTGAAAGATAACCATAAGACCTTCTACAGCTATGTCAAAAACTTCAAAGGTAGCACAGGGCAATGTACTGGTTTGGTGGTTAATGGTGACATATTCATTGAGCCTGATGATATAGAAAACATGTTACGGGACCAATTCAATTTCAACTTTATTTCCCTCTCACCCCCAACCATATCATCAAAAATACCCTCAAACATAACCCTTCCAACTATAATTAGGGAGTGGTCAATTAAGCCAAAAACACAGTCTTGTTGGGCCATGATAACATCCCAGTATGCTCCTTAAATAGTCTAAAATATGACTTATCAGAACTCCTGGAGTCATTATTTAACTGTAGCATTAAAACAGACTTTATTTACAAAGCCACAGAAAGAATTATCATGTAAACTATCAACAAGAAAATAGGAGACCTCAGAGCACTGGATCCATCCCAGTATGGCTTTGTCAAAGGAAGGTCATGCTCACTGAATCTGGTGGACTTCTTCAAAAAGATCACTGAGGCAATGGATGAGGGGAAAATGGTGCACACTGCTTACCTAGATCTAAAGCATTTGATACAATACAATACTTAAGCATTGTCAACAAACATAGAGGACTAGGTATAAACCAATTTATAACATGCTAGATAGGTAGATGGCTCACTGATAGGACCCAGAAGATTAAAATCTGTAAGGTCACCTCCACAAAGAGGCCGGACACCAGTGTTGTCCCCCAGGTCTCTGTGCTTGGCCCACTCCTCTTAGGCATCTACTTTTTTAATGTCAATGCCAATGTCAAAGGCCTTTGACTGACCAAGTTCACAGATGTTTGCAAATTGGGAGCAGTCATTGATTCCCCACAAGATGAAAACACTGTTGAGGAAGGTCTAATACAGATAAGCCTTTGGTGCCCAAGCCATTACTTAAAACTCAGTACCAAGAAATATCTACCACCCCAGGTAACCTATGTCATCAATAAATTCCCCTTAATCGTTTATTGACTAGTCAGGCATTTGAGAACTCATGTAGATTGTAACCTAGCCTTTGACCAAAATGTGTCCAAGGTTGTAAGAAAATCTTTCTATGTTGCTCAACATATAACCAAGGGCATGGCATCCATGTCCAGAGAGATCATCATACCACTGTACATGTCCCTTACCAGATTCATGATAGAGTATAATGTCCCCTTTGGTATGCACCTGACCAGACTCATGCAGCAACTGGAATGTCCACAAAGGTTCCTTACAAAAGGAATACAGGGAGTAAACACAACATCCCGCACTAATTATCTCAAAACACAGTCTTTTTACTTGGCATCATACAGAATTCTGACAGGTGATCTTTGCTTGGCATACAGGGTATCCCTGGACCCTGTTTTGATGAGCCTTTTGTACAGCCACAAAACATCCACAAAACAAACAGCATCAGAACTACAAGATTAAAAGACCTACATTTTGCTTGCAGAATAAATAGGACATGTTGCAGAGGCATATATGTTTCTCACAGAATTCCCATTCTCTGGAACTGACACCCCATCCATGTGAACAATGTTCCTCTCTATCCATCTTTAAGTGCAACCTGGACCAATGTATGGCTAAATGGGAATTCATCCCTGGTCTGGCTCTTATGTATCTGATGGACAGAGGCAGTCAGTAAATCATCACCTATATAAATCAAATCTGTGGGTTACATTTGGGTTGCACAGCTAGGCTTATAAGGGCCTTTGTGGTCATTAGCCAAGTATATACCTATGAACCTATGATTTATGAGTTTGCACTGGTGTATTTAATGGTGAATGGATAATATTAAAATTTGTGCAAATGATTGACTGCACTAAAGCCAAATAATTCTCTAATCAAAAAATATTCTATTCTGTTCAGTTGATTTTAGGTAGGTAATCATCTGTCTTAAGGAATGTACATTTGGAATACATTCATAATGTTGACCAGATGAAATCCCTGATGACATTACATTAACACAAAAGGTCAAAACTAAAACTGACAAAAAGTGCGGCACATTCACACATCTGCCATTTGTATGTACCAACTCTGAGATGACGCAAAAGTGGGGAAAGGGGAAAACACCAGTCCCTGTTGTACCACAATCTATCAGACTGCAGTTTTTGAAAATAGAAGATACACAAACAACTGAAGAAAACACTCAATGAACGAGGAGACACCAAGCTGGACAAACAATTCCTTAAATCATGCACCAAACCATTACTTTATTACTTAAAATAAAAACCAAATAATGCACATAAAAATCATGTAAGTGCTTTCGTTTAAGCCTTTTTAAACTTCATCAGACAATTTAAAAATTGTGACATCATTAGTGAATACATGAATTATTTGGATGTACACCTTATGAAAGATATTTCTAATCAAGCTTATATAGCATTGATTCACAGAAAAGAGTCTTATTCTAACTGGTTCTTGCATTATAGTAGTTGCCATCCAGAACATCAAAAAAAGTCCGTGGTTAAAGGACAATTAGTGAGAGCAGCTCGGATGGTGACCAAGTTTGATCAATTTGAAGAAAAAGTTAATTTTTTATGAGATATGTTCCTTAATAGGTGTTACCCAGAAGTATTAGTTGATACTCTTATACAGGAAGTCACCACTAAGAGATTGAAAGAATATTTTAAACCTATATTACATAAACAAATTTCAGTACATAGTCCGAGCAATCCAAGTAATATTAGTGATGTTTCTCAAAACAATGAGGTAATAAGTAAGTTAAAGAAAGAGATCAACTACTCGAGAGCTTTAGTACTCACTTTCACTCAAGAGCATAATCTGATCAGGGACATGCTAGTAGATAATTGGACCATATTGCTCGAAGACCCCCATCATATAAATCAGATTATTGACAAACCCACAATAGTCTACAGGAAAGGCAGAAGCTTTAAAGAAATTTTAGAACACGGAAAGGATTCACACAATTATATAAATATAGGCATGGCTAAATCTGGAGCCTGTCATTGGTGTCACAAAATTAAAGTAAGTGAAAGTTTCTATGTTAGAAACAGGAAGCTCTATTTACATGGTAAATATAATTGTAAATCAAAAGCTGTTGTTTATCTGGCTACATGCAATTCATGCCTAATTTTCTATACTGGAAAAATAGAAAGACATTTAGCTCAAATAATTTATGAGCATGAATATGCTATAAAGAAAAATAAACCTAATAATGCACTAGCAAAGCATATCAGTGGACATAACAATCACCAGTTTTCTTTTATAGTGATAGACCAGGTGAAAATAGAGGATAAGAGACCTTGGGGCCTTAATTTAGAACTTAAAGAATTGCAATGGCAAATAAGAACACAAGCAGATACGTGGCCTGGAATAAATGAGCACAGCTCAATTATCCCAGTACTGAAACTGAAAGCACTACAAAGAAACAAAATTATATGAGTTAAACTGGACTCAATAGTGCCTATACAAATTAGGTAGAAAACTGTTTAAATAAATTTACATTTGATTCAAATGCTTCTATGTTGTTGTTGTGTCTTTCAGCTTTTCCCGGTTAAAGGGTCGCCACAGCAGAACTCCGGTCCGCTAATGATTGGCAGTAAATTTTTACATGCCGAGTTGCCAGCCCTGATGCACAACCTTCAAAGAAGGTACGCCCATTCACGCATGTCTCTACACAGAAGATGTTCTAGTTGAGAATCGAACAGGACAACGTCTTACTGTGAGGCGACAACGCTAAATGTTTCTGTAAAGTTTTCTAATAAAGATTTTTTAAAAAAAGATTTTATGTTTAAATATATTTACCATAGAATAAATTGATCATATGGTATTAACATATACAAAGATGTGTAGTAATAATCAATTAACTATTTATTTATTTATTTAGCTATTTATTTATCTATTCATGTATTTCAAATCACATTTATAAAATAGTATAAATATATATATATATATATATATATATATATATATATATATATATATATATATATATATGTGTGTATGTATATTTCATACAAGAGGTATTTAGTCTCTGAATGTCCCCTTTTATGAGAGTTATGCATAATGCACATTTTATTTAAGCATTCGAATAAGCATACTTGTAACAGCAGCAACATGAACTAATTAACCAATTATGTTTTAATTGAATTATGTCTTAATTGAAATGAGTTAGATTGTATAAAAGGAAAAGATGTCACTATTTTTAAATTGTCTGATGAAGTTTATGAAGGCTTAAACGAAAGCGCTTACATGATTTTTATGAGGATTATTTGGTTTTTATTTTAAGTAACAAAGTAGTGGTTGGGTGCACAATTTAAGGAATTGTTTGTCCAGCTTGGCGGCTCCTCGTTCGTTGAGTGTTTTCTTCAGTTTGCAGTTTTTGACCTTTTTTAATGGCTGTAATGCCACTCTGCATTTCTATTGATTGCCGCTATAAATGCAGCTCATGCATATATATTGTTGAAGTGGGTGTAGTGATTGAAAACATTACCTGTTTTTTTTTTTTTTTGTGCTGGCATTGATTCCTGTCTCTAGGCAGATATTTCCCTTCTTTGAGTAGGTGTGAATGTGCAGATGGTGTATTTAAGTCTAGGAGGCAGTACAGTAGTATTGACTCCTTGCAAAACTACTTTTTCAGGATGAGTAGGAGGTTTATAATGTTGTCAACATCTATTGTGTCTGTAGTATGTGCCTTCAGGATTATGTGGATTCAGGCTCTTTTTTGTGATTATTTGTGATTCACTATTTTTAATTGTTGTCCTTTGCTTATATATATATATATATATATATATATATATATATATATATATATGTATATATATATATATATATATATATATATGTGTGTGTGTGTGTGTGTGTGTGTGTGCGTGTGTGTGTGTTTATCTCTCTCATATATATATATATATATATATATATATATATATATATATATATATATATTTTTTTTTTTTTGGCTAAAACACTACATTTCCTCAGTTCTAGGTTATGTTGTCTAATTATGCATCTGCCTTGCTTATTCCCTGTCAAATGAGAATTGTCTCACTATGAATTTTCTTGCTTCTGGACTATTGAACCTGGATAATGGCTGCACTATCATCAGAAACCTTTTCCAGAATGAAGGCAATTCAACAGATCTAGACAAATGAAATGGACAACAGTCCTACAGATCGTGGCAATTACTAAGGTCTTTATGAGTCTATCTTTAACCTACTCCAAGCTTTGAGTTTCAATGGGAATTTGTATAATGGTTGCATGGTACACCTGTATCCCCCCAAAAATGAACAGTTTGACATAAGGAAAGCATAACTAGCACTGTAGAAACAGCTAAAATAAATAAAGAACCTCCAATGGGAAGAAATATACCTAAGCACAAATCCAGAAAACCTGGCTTGGAATTAAGAAAAAACCCATATGGAATAATGTGGATCCTGATGTCAACAGCAAATGGAATAATATACTGGAAAAAAAGGATTGAAAGTAACTGAAACCATACTGGAGAACAACAAAAGGTAGTAAGCCATACACTAAGTATCCATTATGGAACTAGAAATGAAAATTAGACATTTATTTCAAAATGTTCTCACATGTGAAGTGCTAAAACTCATGAAAGACAGGGTGGCCATATCTGAGCAAAACATCAAAACCAGGAAGCTTAGTAAGCTGGCAAGTGAGAGAAATGACTGCAGCCACAAATATTTAACACAGAGAAAATTAGGCAATGGTTTCTGCCTTCCTAACAGCCCTGGCACCCAACATGATGCAGGCTTTGAAGGCTCAAAATCAAGTCCTAGTAGGAGTCACACTGATACAAACAACAGCCTTATCTGGGAAACTGTTCTTCAGACACATGAATAAACTTAGCACATGACCTTTACAACACACAGCAGGATTTCCAGTGATCAGCACAGCATCCCAATTAGACAAAACCTCACAGAATCAACAAAATGTGAAGAGCATCACAAGTATATTTTCAGCAACAAACACCCAAACAGCAGAACAACAAGAGAAAGATATACAGAAGTACCCCTTGCTCCAAGGACAGAATGTCAACAAGAAAGGGCAACAAGGGTTGCCCAGAATACAAACAGAAAAGGACAGCACCCACCAGCCAGGACTAGATCAGAGGAAAGTGGACCAGCCCTACACAAACATGTACAAAAACAAAATCTAGAACCATTCCAGGACACCATTAATGGATGCATAAACCAAAGTATTGGAAAAAGAGCATACCTTTATTCCACATAACAGAAGCAACCTTATTACCACTGTCAGTGACTTTAAACCGTTTTGTAAAAAAGTGAATCTCAAAATATTTTTTCTTGGGAGAGAAAAGATGAACAGACGATGTAGAGAAGGCAATGAATTGGGACAGAACAGTAGGCAATGAACAATGAGAAAAATGGAGGATGTCTAGCACCTTTTGCCTTCCATCCTACTTTCTGGGCATACAAAGAAAAATGTGAGTAACGTATGCAAACAATTTTAACTAAACCTTGCGAGTGGAAATTGTATAACCTCATACAAGAAGAACTGTCAGCAGTAAAACAATTTGGTGAAGACAAGAAGGATTGTGAAAGAAGACAAGGGGGTAGCATCTTCATTACAGACACCAAAATATATAATCAAAAAATTGAAGAGATGCTAAGGACTCAGCATTTCTACAAATAGTGGATATCAAACAAATCATAAAAGCTTACAAGGTCATTGATATAAAACTGGCTAAGCTTGACTAAGGGACTTAATTGATGATAATGATTTCTTAAGCTTTCTGTCAGTCCCTCACCCTTGAATACTACAACTTTTGTGGCATCCCAAAACATAATAAAATGCAGATATCTCCCTCCTATCACCCTGTGGTAGCAGGATGTGGTTCAGCCACTGAGCTGTTACCATTTATATAGAATTTATGATTAAAGAGCTTGCTATGAGTGCTCCCTCCTTCATTTTCGACTTCATTGACCACTTGAAAAAATCAGAGAGAAAAATACACCTGGAGACAATACTGTTCATGCCTGATGTGGAAGCCCAATACATTGTTCTTCCCGATAACTACTGCATTGATGCTGAGAAAGAGTTCATGGGCTCAATGATCAGCACCGACCACAGAGAAATTAAAGCCTTTGGGAGTATGCTGGGCATCATACTCACCAGCAACTAAATGAATCAAGAAAGGTACAAACAGACAAGGGGATAGCTATGGGTGCTGCTATGGACCCCAACCTAGCCAATATAGCCTTGGCCAGATGGGAAAAGAACACCATCTTTTCCCCAGAATTCTATTAATACATTGATTGCTATTATTGTTTTATTGATGATACCTTTACCATATGGAAAGGTTTCCTGGACAAGTTGCATAACTTCTTTTAAGTTGAAAACACAACATATTTTTTACAATTCACTAACCCCTATGGTTATGATAAAATGGAAATAAAATGGAATTCTTGGACATCACCATTATAAGGACAGAAATGTGGAAAATCTTGAGAATGACCTGTACAGAAAACCTACAAAAGTGAATCTACTTATGCATGTTAATAGCATACGTCACAAACTTACTAAGAGAAATGTCAACAGATCACAGGAAATGAGAATAGCCAGAGTCTCTGGAGAGAGAGAGAGCAATTTCTCACTAACCTCGATCAACTGCAGCAAGATTTTCTGGAAAGAGGATACAATAAGAATCTGGTGGCCAACATGCTGAGACACATAAACCTCCTCAATGAAAATAAGGTTCCAGCTCTGCTAAGCTCCCCCCAGAAGTAAACTGGCACATGCCATGCAACCAAGTATCAATGAAGTAAATGGCAAACATAAAAGAAGTATGATCCTAGCATATTTCAGGGATTCACATATAGTAAAAAGAAAAATGGTCAAAACACAGAGCATCATAAGGGGGAACCAATCTATTGGTCAGGTGAAAAAAATGTTTTTCATGTCATTAAAAATGCAAAGCTAGAGAAGTCAAATGGCAGGTTTAACTTAAAGCATATTGGAAGCCCAGACTCAATCAGGCAGCATAGCAGCTTTTACTAAAACACAATAATACAAGCATTTTATTGTTTTGTTTTGCTTTACTTTATTTTATTTTTGTTATACCTTTAGAATGTCACGCCTATTTTTATCTTTATTACTAGATGTTTAATTGCTTATTTTATTTTATAGTTAAGTTAGATTTTTGATTTTTATTTTTACTTCCATTGCAACTCTTACTTATATTTGGTATCTGAGGATTAATTTAATGTCAAGTTGAGTTGTTACCATGTTGGTATGTGCTAGCTTAGTGAGATGTGAGGAAGCCTCAGACTTTACTAGAAGAAATTATTTTATTCCACTTTATTAGGAGAAATGGACAAAAGCATTTTAAAATAATAATTTTGTAGTTAACACAGTCTTAGATGCATTTATTTACTTAACGCATCCATATACACATCCCCATTTTTATGTGGCTATATATGTCTCTTTTTCTCTCTCTCTCTCTCTCTCTCTACATATATGTATTACATATTTTTGGTTAAGCATGACTGTCCTTATTTGCAGCCTGTCTCTGACTCATCCTATCCCATATGTTTTCTGGGAATCTCCATACACACACATCTTTACATTTGTTTTTTTTTTCTTTAAGCTTGTCTTAATACTAGTCTTGAGGGCCATACCTTTCAACTGTCCAGATTTTCATAGAATGTCCAGATTTTTGCCTAATACCTTTGAGCTGTTCCTCATAAAATGTGTGATTTTCTGGCAAATCACTGGGATAGTATGAGGACTGAAGTCACTACATAATTGCATACATTTGATTTTCAGACTTACACATCCTTCAGGAAAATGCATGCTAACACAAAATCCTGTTATTATGGCAACCCCCTAAGTTTATAAGAGCGATATTTAAAATCCTTCCCTATTTTTGTGCCTTTATCTCCCCATTATGTTAGACTTTTTCCAGATTTCTTGTGCTACAAGGTTGAGAGGTATGCTGAGGGCATTTTGTTCTTCTGATTTTTTGATACTTCCTAGACTCACACACAGTTGTTAAATTCTATTTTTTTATATATACATATATCCTTATTTCATTTTAAGGAACTTAAATGATTAAATGATTAATTGAATGATTGATTAATGAGAACAAGTATCTCATCAATTAGATGAGAGTTATAAAAGCAGATGCATTTAGTTCTATTTTAAAACCTGAAGAAGCGTACTTATATGTACGTGAAAGCGCTTGTTTGATATATACCTTGAATAAATCTTGTTTGTTCATCATCGTGGAGGTCTCCGCTTGCTCTGTTTTGTGATTATTTTTTGTACTTCTAGTGGAGACCCTTGGATGGTAACTTTCCTGTTGTTCCTGATATTTTTGTATCTTTTGGGATTTTGTTACCAACACACGATGGATAATCCAGTAGTGGAGCTTGAATACAATCCTAATTCAAAGACTTTAGCTAATAAGTGGAATGATATTATCCACCAACAAGAAAATCCATTGCTAAACTTGGACTTACATATACCAGTCCCCAGCACTACAGGTATTGTGATTGACTTTAAAGAGTTTTTCAACTGCCTAAGAGATCTTGAGAATAACTTATACAAACTATGTAGATTGATATGGCAAAGAAGACACCTAGAAACGTGCCTTCATTTTCAAGTTATACCTCGAGGCATGCGAGTCCTTTGCATGCCCATATATGGGGACAGTCATCCTATATTGTTGAAAAAATGGCAAGAACTTAATATAAGTTTCAGCAATCAATATATCAAATTTTTAATTGTTTACTTCACCCCTATTGAAAAAGAGCTAGCGACTAAAGTAGAGACTCTGCATAGGGATCTGCTTAGCCGCTTTAAAGGTGAAGCATACAATAAGAAAATTGATGCCATGTATATACAGGTTACTGCATTTAGTGATAGACTACAACAACAAAAATATAAAAAGCTCCAGAGGGATTATCGGGATTTTTTATCCGGACAGATTTTTGTCTGGCCGAGAACACAATACCAGACTAATGATCAAGTGACTCAATCCGTTGCTATAAATAACCAACAACATATGACTGATATCGCCACCTTAAATATGACATCTATTGACATTGGCCCTTTAAATCCAATGCTGCCTGATGAGCTCGTAGCCTTGAATAACACAGGAATGACGTTAATAGAAGGGGACATACAAATAGACAATATGGCTGCGTTGAACACGCCACCCCCGAATCAAGAAGGGCTAAGAAGTCTAGATTCCTCGACCAATATAGGTGGAACGAGACCCAAAGTAAATTTAGCTATCATTCGTAGTGGTTTTTTACCACTCCCAGTACAGTACCGTACACAAGCTCGGATGAAATCGAACAGCAGAGGCAGACGGAAAAGAAAGTTTTCGGAAGAAACAACAGAGGTAAGGAGAAGACAAAGGAACTGAATGAATTAGTATTTAACCTTTCAAGCCACGTACTAACTGAAAATGAGAGGAGCCTTTTAAATAAAGGCCTCTCATTTATTCCATCGCAGAGTAGCAATCTTGCAGAAGTTTTGATTGATCTGCCCTTATTTGCGAGAACAATATCCTTGAAACCTTATTACAAGGATGTCCATGAGGTGGATACCAGTGTTGAACATTGTTTTAGAAAGAAAAGTGTGTTTGTTCCTGAGTTTCCGTTTAATATTGATTGTTTTATACAATTGCGTGAAAAGGATTTTTACAAATATTTTTCAAATTCCATACACAGAAATAGGAATAAAAATATTTTTTATAACTTAGATGTCCATGAACGGTGTTCATTGTCAGCTTTGTCTCAAGACCCTAGTCTGACTATAAAACCAGCAGACAAGGGAGAAGGATTGGTATTAATAGACACCACCTTCTATATAGGCTTAATGTCTACTATGCTGAATGACACTGATAAATATGAATTGATAGACAGTAGGAGACTTACTAAAATAGTGAATATGGTTCATGATACATTATATGATCTACTTATGTGCAGACAGATAACGAAAGACTTGTATGATTACTTCTTAATAAAAGAACCTCTAGTTCCACTTATAAAGGGACTTCCTAAGATGCATAAAGGTATCTTTCCCCCTCCCATACGCCCCATAGTGGCAGGCGAAAAATGGGTTACAGAGAATATATCACACTATTTGGAATTTAAATTAGGACCAATAGTCAGAAGTCTATCCACTATAGTAAAAGATACTTATCAGTTGTTAAATGATTTGCATCTTTTAGTAGAAAGCGATAGTGTTCCATCTTCCTTCTTGTTGGCATCTTTTGATGTTAAAAATTTATTTACAGTTATTCCAAACGAATATGGTATTGAAGCTGTGAGGGACTTGTTACATAGTAATGGCACCTTGGATAATAACTTACAATTGCTTATATGTACTTTGCTAGATATGGTATTGAATAATAATTTGTTTTCTTTTCAAGATGATTTATATATACAGACATGGGGGGTTGCGATGGGCACCCCCTGTGCCAATTCATATGCGAACCTGGTTATGTATCATTGGGAGTCTCAACATTTGTTTAATAGCAGTTTTATGGATAATATTATTTTATATAGACGTTTTGTTGATGACATACTTATCATTTGGAATGCTGACTATAAATCACTGGAACAATTGGTTAACTATCTTGAATCTACAACTGATTTTCTAAGATTTACCTTAGAATCATCACCTTCTAAGATAGATTTCTTAGACATTACCATTTCTAGAGATGTAGAAGGTCCATTATCCACTACACTATATAGGAAACCATGCTGGAGAAATGCGCTATTGCAATTTAATAGCATGCACCCACGATTTATTTTTCCTAATATTGTCAAGAATCAATTTATGAGAGTTTCCAAATTATGTGATAACATCATGGAAAGAAATATACAGTTTGATATCCTGAGTGATTTATTTTTGTTTAGGGGTTACCCATATGACATGTTAGAGAATATGAGATATGATATACATACTAGGGCTGATTCAAGCGTCAATACTGCCAACATCATAGATGACCAACATATTATTATTAATAAAAGACAATCTAACAATAGGTTTGCCTTCAAGATACATTCGAGCAAGATTAATAGGAAGGTACCTTTTGTTACTAGATATACGAATGATATCAAATATATTACAGCTATCATAAAGAAAAATTGGGATGTGATGCTTGTAGACTGAGATACCAGCAATATAGTGGGCATAAAACCTACGTTCAGATATAGGAACAGTAAGAATCTTAAGAGGCTATTATGCTTTGAAAAAGCTAAGATAAGCCCCATAGTCAGGAATGGACAACTCCAGACTTATGGTACTTTTCCATGTACTAGATGCAATATGTGTAAGTCCATTACTAGTGAATATCAATTCATTGTTCCCGAGTTAAACCATATACATAACTTTAATCTTTGTGCTACATGTAACACCATGAATTTGGTATATTTAGCTACCTGTATTAAATGTAATGCATACTATGTGGGGCTTACTTCTAGAAGGCTGAGAGACCGCATTTATAATCATATTTACGATATAAGAAAGATGAATTTAACAAATGCCTTAGCTAAACATGCAAGTTTGTATCATGACCACACTTTTAAATTTAGGGTTATACAAGTCATGAAATCCATTAAGAAAGGTGGTGACAGTCAGAATTATTTAGAGAAGGCTGAACTTGAATGGATTTTGAAATTGAGATCCAATATCGAACCAGGACTTAATTGTGCTGTTAGCATAAAGCCTGTGTTAGCTGCACGTAGATAACCATCTTTGTACATATTTTTATGATTTTGTCACACAACAATTGTATTGCTTGATACATAGTTTTTTAGTTTGTTAGTCAGTTATTATTACATTTTATAGTATAAGTACTTTTCAATGAAACAATATAATAATATATATTTTCAGCGTTTTTAATCGTTTTATTTATTTTATTCATTTCCATATATGTATACATGCTTACACCTATATATACATCAGTATATATATTTTTGTGTATATACTTTTTTTTTTTTTTTTTTTTTATATACATATATCCTTATTTCATTTTAAGGAACTTAAATGATTAATTGAATGATTGATTAATGAGAACAAGTATCTCATCAATTAGATGAGAGTTATAAAAGCAGATGTATTTAGTTCTATTTTAAAACCTGAAGAAGCGTACTTATATGTACGTGAAAGCGCTTGTTTGATATATACCTTGAATAAATCTTGTTTGTTCATCATCGTGGAGGACTCCGCTTGCTCTATTTTGTGATCTCCCCATTATGTTAGACTTTTTCCAGATTTCTTGTGCTACAAGGTTGAGAGGTATGCTGAGGGCATTTTGTTCTTTTGATTATTTGATACTTCCTAGACTCACACACAGTTGTTAAATTCTAATTGCACCTCTGTCCTTAATAGCAAACTTTCTGTTTTTGAATTCTGTTAACCGTAAGTCTCACTCCCATCACAGCATTTTACAGTGTATAGTCTCACTGCCATCTGTCTCCTTATATACTATATTAATGTAATAAAATACAGGACTTGATGCATGCATAGTTATTTGTTATTATGCCTATCACGCTGATCAACAGCCAGATATGCAATGACTTTGTACTTAGATAGGGAGTTAACAGCATCAATCACAATAAAGATGAAAACTGTGACTGTACAAATGTTCCAGTCACTGTCGTTGAATGTGACCTGTTTAAGTGTTCTTGGAGTAAAGCCTTTGTTGTACAGTAATTGACATTGCTATATATATATATATATATATGGAAAATAGAAAAATATATATTACTTGTTACTATTATATATTTTAGATCTGATGAAGCTTTGACAAGAGAGAAATAGCTCATCTTTTGTTTTAACTTAGTACATTGTGGTTTAAACAAGCAATTCCAGATTGAATCTTTTTTTTTCTTATTTTTAATAAGAATACAAAGTGATCTTTGACATGGATCTTACGTAAGAAGTTATGACAATGGCCTGTTTTAGTAATTCATATTCCTGTACAACTAGTTTTCCATTTTGTTGATTTGTTCTTGTGTACTGCCCTTAAGGAGTGGTAAATCAGTAGTAATACCTGACAGGATGGTTGCATAAAAAAATAACAGATAACCAGGGAGTGTTTGCACTCCTAGAATTTTGACTATTTACCCAATAATGGCATTATTGTTCTCAAACAATCACATCTGTATATTTATTTATTTTTTTACTTTATGGCTTTGTAATTTTAAAGAATATTTTCTTTATTTCCTTGTCTTTTTTATTTAAAAAAAAGTTTATTTGCTTGTTTATTTATAATGGAATATTTCCTATATTCTACTTTTAGAAATGACTAGGTAATAGGATATCTACATCTGGCTGCAAATATGCATGAAAATGCATGTGTGCGTGCATGTGCATGTGTATGTATGTATGTATGTATATGTATTCGTATGTGTGTGCATGTATGTATCTGTGTTTCTCTGTGTCAGTGTGAATTTATGGTTGTCATTGTGTTTATGAGTCTGTGTGTATGTGTGTATGTGTGTGTGTGTGTGTGTGTGTGTGTGTGTGTGTGTGTATGTGTTTTACATCTGTTTTGTTACGCTGTATGCCAAGCACTATATACCTTTCTAAGAATCTTATGCTGTTCCATCTTAGTTTTGTTACCTTTCACTTGAATATAGCCGTGTTTATTTACCAATTTATTGTCTGACTCACTGTGCTGCTTTCTAGTTACTTTGTAATAAAATCTGATGCAGACTAAAGAACACATGTCAAACCACAGCAAATTGTTTCTCCCCTCTAATACATCATCAGAAGGCGGGACTGGATGAAATGGAATGTAACTGGACAGTTGCTCAGAATACAGTGAACAGAAACCTCAGTGTATTAAACTTAATAATTATACAATGACCCCTCATTAATATTTCAAAACATGCATACTGATTGGCCAGCTTGCCCGTTGTAAATCCCGCAATATACCAACGGAAAAAGGTCTGGTCGCCTTAACGTTTTTTTTTATTTAAAAAAAAAATGGAGCAATGGATACTTTCTTTTTTCTATTGCTTCTGTTTCAAAGCATTGCTGAACTGGGTATGCATGGGAATGCAAGTTCCATACGCATGTGCAGTACATCAACACAAGGAAGCAGTATACCACCACAGGCAGAAGTACAGTAATGCACCGTTATACAAAGACATTATTTAAGAAAAGTATTTTTTTCTTAAATAATGTCATTGTATAATAGCAATAACCAACCCCATGGTTGTGGTATATTAAAGATTTACCCACGGTTGGCTTTATTTAATCACTTGGGCTTCACTCTCATAATTAAACCACACCAACTGTGCGTAAATCTTCAATATACCACACCACGTCATTGGTTATTGCTTAAATATATATCATCTGGAATAATTGAAGTAAAAAACTACACATTTTAAAACAAGAAAGACTACTTTACAAGATGAGGACATGGTTATAATAAAAAGAAATGGTAAAGTTTTGTACTTGATCTTTAACGGTTGAAAACCTCATCTCCCCAGTTCACCATGAAGTGGTCAAAAACGTCACTGCCTCATCAGTGCTTAGTACAATTAAACAAATTATGATGAATAGAGACAAGGCCTGGAAACAATAGAAGCATCTCAAACTACCCAAAATAGACAAGTCTATAATACATTACATATTCTCGTCAAGAATAATGGCAGAGCAAAAATAAAATCCTATTTTCATCAAGTGATAAATAATCATAAAAAAACACCAAACAATACTAGAGGTGTATTAATACCCTTCTGAAACATGGTCAAACAACACTCCATGCCCATTCCACATGAAAAAGGTAAAAAGTAATGTCAGTACCTTTAAACAATACTTTTTTTGACACAACCAGGTCTGTCTCACAAAAATTATCCAGCACCTATAAAAATACCACAGTACAACTGCCAGGATCATTTTACTTACTATCAACGTTTCAACAATAAAAAGTTACTTCACAAACTAAAGTGTGTCACTTTTGCTCCTGACTTACTTTCAGCAGAATACCTTCAGCATGCCATCAAAGCTAGAGCCTATCCAGTCACAATACATATCAACAGATCTATCTCTGAAGACTATGTGCCCTTTCCTGAAATAAATCTTATATAATTTTATCATCCATTGCCAAATACTTGGCTCCACCTTGCAGAGAAAAACGTATTAGCTCCAACAGCATGGCTTTGCTAACAATCTGCCTTAGGAAAATAAAATATAATAACATTTAAAATCTCTAAAAATACTGTGCAAAGCTGAATAAAGGGCTGTTGTGATTAAAACACACCCACACACACATACACACACACACTGCATTGCTGTTTTCCTTGGTAATGCAAGACAACATAAAATGGCATCATCAATATGACTGTACCCATTTTTGACCTCTCAATATTTCTCACCCAATCCTACTACAAATTTAAAACTCTCTTTCTCTCTCATTACTGTCAAGCAGTTAAATGGACTCAAACCTTCTCTGACTTTCTCACAAATCAACATAGGAGTACCTTAAGGATCAATAACTACTCCAGTCCTTTCTGCATTTGCACAATAGTTCTCAGTGTTGCAGTATGCAAATGCCTTCACTCTTTACAAGCTCCATTCATTGTCTAGGTCAGGACACACAGAGAAATCTCCATTATATCGAAAAATGGGCCACAAAACTTTATCTACTCCATAACTCACAAAAAACGAAACACCTTTTCCAGTGGAGACTTCAACATTATTTTATTAAATAATACACTACCAAATAAATTCCCCATGCATAAAGTCTTGAGATAATCACTGGCAACACAAAACTAAAAGGTGTCTCAGAATTGACTCTGCAACATGCAGGCTGAAATTCATGCTCTTTTAATGAGGGTAAATAAAATGTCAAATAGTTTAGTATCAATAAAACATAAGCTTTCATCCCTTAAACATTCAGCAGTGACTTCATCAGAACAAACTTAGGCAAACCAAATCACAAACACTTACAATTCCTTAATTACATGTTCAAAAAGCATTAAATCCATTCTTAAAGATACAGACCCCATAAAAACCCATGTTAAACACTATTTAAATTCTATATAAATTCTATAAAAAAATTATAAAAATTTTCATTGCATCAATCCAGAAAAACACTTCATATAAAAAAACATTATAGATTATGTAATACAAGTCTTATATTAACCAACAAACATGCAATAAAATTAATAATAATAATGTGTCATACCAAAATGGTAGATAATAAACCTGTGGAAAATTAAATAGAATAACATTTAAAAACTCTAAAAATATTGTGCAAAACTAAATAACGAACTGCTGTAATTAAAAACACACAATCCATTTATAATTTAGCAGCTCTTAATTTAAGGACTGGCACAATAGATACACTGTCATTAATACCAGGGAACATTGTTGCATTAAGATGCAGCTGCCAATAAAGTTTCTTATATTCTACAGCAGTTTCCCATGCACCACCTCTTATGTCCTTCTTAACAATCTCAAGAAAGCCAGATAAGAACTTTGTGAAAATCTTACAAATTAATGAATGTTTGTGAAGAGCATTATTCAAACTGGCATTATTAAAGTCGTAATAATGTTCATATGTTCTTTTCTTTAATAATCCTTCAGTTTTACTGATGTAGAAATTGAAACATCTAGAACATTTGGCAATATAAACTATATAAATATTGTACAAGCACTCATGTTACCTACCCTATTATAATTCTATCTTTTCCAGCATTTAAAAACTCAGTTACAAAAACTTGAAAAACTTATCAGCAGGTAGCCAAATATGCTGCAAATGTACCAAATAAAACACATCACTGCAAAGCCTGTCAAAAAATTAATTTGCTAAAGCTACAAAACCTGTTGATTTTTCATCAGCTAAATATTATGTAAAACAAATCCTTCTTACCCACAACCTTTACATCTCTTGTCAACTTTAGTTGAGAAATATAGCCCTATTAGAAATCTGAGATAACATTCCCTAATCCTTTTTCCAGTATATAAATCAATCCCTGTACATTGCACACTGCCTGGATGGCAGTAGGTGGAATGGTAGACATAGTTATTGAAATATCACTGTAAACCGGCACCAGATAAAAGCCTTACTGCTACAAGGATGCAACGTATAACAGCTAGCACTTTGGGGATGTGGATGATATCACTGAAGCCTTGTTTGCAATCTATAGCACCAAGTGGTTTTGGGATGTGGGTGATATTATAGAAGACATGTGTGCAATCTATAGTACTCTATATGTATATAACCTCTGTAGTATAGCTGGTAGTATGTAATCAGATGTCAATGCTGCTTTCATTCACAGTGTTTACCACTCTGTTATGATACTGGATGCAAACGAAATACACCTATAGTCAAGAAGTGCACAAATTCTGCTGCTGCTGCTCCCAGCATATTTGCTTGTTGTAGCGCCAAAGCTGCCCTTGCATGTTGACTATTATAATAATGCACAACTTACTGTGTACTTAATTTTTATTATGACTATGAATCAAGACCTGCTTTCTGAGGTGCACATTTTCATGTCATTATGTATCATTAGATTGCATATCTTCAACCGTGTATCATTATAACATTATTTTCATACCCCATTTCTCACACTCTTTTCCTGTCTACTCAATTGCAATAACTGATAAAAGTCATTGTGTCCTAACTATGCATGGCTGCTTCCTGTGCAACAACATGCTGCATGCAATGCAACTTGACTTAGAGTCTTCTTGGAAATAGTTGGAAACATGGCTTTTCTAGTACATAAAAGCTTTGTGTTGCTGCAGGTAACAGAAGAGTATGGCAACCTATATACCGATTTAGGTAGTGATGGCTTATGAGAACAGTCCTTCATAATGTAATAGCAGGATGCTGCAACTCCTGGGAAAGAATAGGGGGTAAGTCATAGGCACGCAATATTTATTAAACATTTGTTAACCGAGAAAATCTGACTTAGAACAAAGACAATTTTCAGCAGAGGCCAGGGGAGAAACACTGCAGACAAAGACAATTTTCAGCAGAGGCCAGGGGAGAAACACTGCAGATGCAAGTTTTTGTAACATGGGAGGAAACCAGAGCACTCCCACAAAGAGGACATGCAGACTCCACACAGAAGGCACTCCAGCTGAGTATCAAACCAGAGAACCTCTTGCTGTGAGGTAACAATGCTATCACTGCACCAGTGCGCCATCCAAAGAAACCACTGGCTCTGATGCAATAAAACTTAAAATAATATATGTTTTACATCAAAACCTGAATACTCTACACGGTATTGTTTTTGTCAAGCCATTGAGGTTCTTGTGGTTATAAATGTGACTACATACATAAACAAAATTTGTTTAGCAATGTTTCTTTGCATTTGGCTTTTGTCACAGCTATTTTTTGTACTATTTTCAAGGTAGGTGACTTGACGTGAAGGGAAAAGATGATTTTTTAAATTTTATTTCTCATTTCCTCTGAATGACACTAACACTGGACTTAACATCATTAGAAACTATGAGTGTGGTGGAAGAACATCCAAACCAGGGGGAGTGGTAGTGCAAAAATGGATAGCACTACTTCAAAAATGAGATCATTTTCAGCACTGTGAAAATATTTAAGCTGTGATATTTTGTGTTTATTTGTAGAGTAGGTTGGTTCATTATATATCCTTAAAATTGCATTGGTCTGATATAAAATCCTCCACCCTCATTTGTGAATAGGCTAGGCATAAGTGCAATCTGTTGCCATAAAAAAGCTTGCGCCTACAAGCTATGCTATATTTTGTTTAACTTGTATATATGTGTTTATTTTAAGTCTTCCTTGAACCTGTGTATGAAACCATGAGGAGAGTTGTTTGGTTCCCAGGCATAATGAGTTTTATGTTCGTAGCATACTTATATGTCTTTCTCTATTGTGATATTTGCACAATCGTTTTTCAAGTAAGTTCAACATGTTCTCGTTATTATCTCTTTATTGCTAGTACATTACATTCAAAAATTTCCTTTCCATTTTCTGATGTAATTACAGAATACCTTATTACTGTCTTTTTAGGCTGAGGTCATAGCTATGTCTGGAATATTTGATAAGTAAATAACATTGTTCTTTATTTAACCAATATTTGTATTTTCATGAATTGTGTCATGTTTGAAATCTAAACAAAATTTCTTTGTTTAATAGCTTATTAATTTTGTGATTTTTTACCACACTTTTTATGTACTTTACATTTTTATTTTATTGACAGATATTTATGAATACTAGAGTTTATAGCATCACAGAAGGTGTTTATATTATATCAAGTAACACACCTTTTGGGATAGTTTTGAATAAAATACCCTCATTTGCCTTATGTGGTATGCAAAGATCATTTCCTAACATAGGTCCAGTAATGCAAAATTCAATTTTCAACCACCTTCCCAGTGCTCCCATTCCTTCCAGTAGTCCCAATTCTCCCAGTACCCCCAGTGCTCTCAGTATTCCTAGTGCTCGTGATGTTTCCTTTGCTCCCAGTGCTCACAATGTTGTCAGTGCTCTCAGAGCTCACAGTGTTCCCAGTACTGCCAGTGCTCCCAGTGCTCCCACTCCTCCATCCCTGTACTCACAATGATACCAGTATTTCCTGTGCTCCCAGTACTCCCAGTGCTCCCTGTGCTCCCAGTGCTCCCAGTATTCCTAGTGCTCATGGTGCTTCCTGTGATCCCAGTGCTTATAATGTTCTCAGTGCTCCCAGTAGTCCTAGGGCTCCCAGAGCTCAAAATGTTCCCAGTGCTGCTTGTGCTCCGAGTGCTCCCAGTGCTCCCAATGCTCCCAGTGCTCCCACTCCTCTCTCCCTGTGCTCACAATAATCCCAGTGTTCCCTGTGTTCCCAGTGCTCTCAGTGTTCCTTCTTCAGCCAGTCCTCCCAATACTTCCAGTGCTCACAATGCTCCCACTGCTCCCCGTATTCACAATGCTCCCAGTGCTCCCAATGCTCCAAGTACGCACAATGCTCCCAGTGCTCCAAGTACTCACAATGCTCCCATTGCTCCCAGTGCTCAAAATGCTCCCTGTGCTCACATTTATCCAAGTGCTCCCTGTGCTCCAAATGCTCTCAGTGCTCCCAATGCTTCCAATGCTCCCAGTGCTCCCAATGATCCCAGTACTCCCTGTGCTCCCAGTGCTGTAAGTGTTCCCTGTACCCCAGATGCTCCCAGTGCTCACTGTACTCACAATCCTCCTATTGCTCCCAGTGCTCCCAGTGCTCCCAATGCTCCCTGTGCTCCCAATGATTCCAGTGGTCCCTGACTCTTCGTGCTTTCAGTGTTCCCTGTGCATTCGATGCTCCCAGTGCTCCCAGTACTCACAATGCTCCCAGTACTAACAATGCTGCCATTTTTCCCAGTGCTCGCAATGCTCCCAGTACTCACAGTGTCCTTGTGCTCTCAACGATTAAAGTGCTCCCTGTGCTCCCAGTGCTATCAATGCTCACTGTACTCACAATGCCCCCTGTGCTTCCAATGATCCCAGTGCTCCCAGTGATCTTAGTTTTCCCTGTGCTCCCAGTGCTCTCAATGCCAGTGCTCCCAGTACTCACACTGCTTCCACTGCTCCTAGTGCTCACAGTGCTTCTATTGCTCCTATTGCTCACAATGCTCCCAGTGCTCCCAGTCCTCTCAATGCTCCCAAAGCACTTGATGTTCCCAGTGTTCCCAGTCCTCACAATTTTCCCAGTGCTCACAATGCTCCATGTGCTCCCTGTACTCCCAGTGCTCCCAATGCTCCCAGTTCTCACAATGCACCCATTGCTTGCATTGCTCACAATGCTCCCAGTGCTCCCAGTGATCACAAGGCTCTCAGTACCCCAATGCTCCCATTGCAACCAGTGCTCCCAGTACTCTAAATGCTCCCATTGCTAACAGTGCTCCTAGTGCTCCCACTGATCCCAGTACTCCCTGTGCTCCCAGTGCTCTCAGTTTTCCCTGTGTTACCAGTGCTCCCAATACCTGCAGTACTCACAATGCTCCCAATGCTCCCAGTACAAAAAATGTTCCCAGTGCTCACAATGCTGCCATTGCTCCTAGTACTCACAATTCTCCCTGTGCTCCCAATGATCCAATTGCTCCGTGTGCTCCCAGTGCTCTTACTGTTCCCAGTGTTTCCACTGCTCCCAATGCTCCCAGTGCTCCCAGTACTCACAATGCCCCCAGTGCCCTCAATGTTCCTTCTGTTCCCAATGATCCCAGTGCTCCCTGTGCTCCCAATGATCTCAGCATTTCCTGTGTTCCTAATGCTCCCTGAGCTCCCTGTTCTGACAGTGCTCCCAGTGCTCCTAGTGTACACAGTGCTCCCAGTGATCCCAGTGCTCACAATGCTGCCAGTGCCCCAGTGCTCCCACTTCTCCCAGTGACCTCAATGCTCCCAATGATCTCAGTGCTCCCTGAGCTCCCAGTGCCCCCAATGATCGCAGTCCCCCATGCTCCCAATGTTCCCAGTGCTCCCTGTGCTTCTAATCCTCTGTGTTCCCATTGCTCCTAGTTTTCACAATGCCCCCAGTACTCTCAGTGGTCCCAGTGCATACAGTGCTCCCAGTACTCCTAGTGCTCCCAGTGCTCACAATGGTCCCAGTTTTCCCAGTGCTCTCAGTACTCACAATGCTTCCAGTGCTCCCATTGCTCCCAGTGCTCACAATTGTCCCAGTTCTCCCAATGCTTCCTTTGTTACCAATGATCCCAGTTCTCCCAATGTTCCCAGTATTCACAATGCTCCCATTGCTCACAATGCTCCCATTGCCCCAGTGCTCACAATGCTCCCATTACTCCCACTGCTCCTAGTGCTCACAATGTACCCATTGATCCCAGTGCTCCCAATGCTCCCAGTGTTCCCAATAATCCCAGTGCTCCCTGTGCTCCCAGTACTCACAATGCTTCCAATGCTCCCAGTACTCAGATTGCTTCAGTTGCTCTTGGTGCTCATAATGCTCCCAGTGCTTACAATGCTCCCTGTGCATCCAATGATCCCAGTGCTCCCTGTGCTCCCACTGTTACCAGAGCTCCCTGTGCTCCCAGGGTTCTCAGTGCTCCCTGTGCTCCCAGTGCTCCCAATACTCACAGTACTCCCATTGTTTGCAGTATTCACAATGCTTCCAGTGCACCCAGTGCTCCCTAAGCTCCGAATTCTTCCAGTGCTCCCTATGTTAATTGCTCAAAAAAGCAAATGTTCAAGTTCCCACCAGCCTAATCTAGCCCTATCAAAAACATTAACTCTAACTGTAAAACTCCCACAAAGTTACCAATCCAAGCCCTCACTCCTATACCCTAAAATTCCACTCCCCTTTCCTAACCCTAAAGTTCTGAATTTCTCCCTAAACCTAAAAGTCTAATCCCCCAAACATAAATTCCCCAATCACTCCCTGACTAAAATTCCCCTTACAATTCCTTAACCTAAAATTCCTATCACACAGTCTAACCCTAAAACTTCTTACACACTACCTAATCCTAAAGTCCTCCTCTTTGTCCCTCCCAATACACTTATTTTGTTCACACTCAATAATGTTTTTGGGTAAGGTATAGGGAGGATGATCTATGACTAAATTTGATTTTTCCCTTTGGCTAAGTATGGTGGAATCATGCTCTATTTTACTAAATTACAGAAGGCAGAACCATGATTGTGGAGAAGAAAAAGATTCCAGGTTTTTCAGTACTTGTATATAAGATATTGGCTAAGATTTACAGACAAATATATTATAGTATGGTGTGCTTAGGAATGCACATATGACCGAATGCTCTCTGCCACAGCTCTAACTTGACCAAGATAATTTTTTGCTATTAAATCACCCCTGAAAATCTTGTGTGCCAGTAGTGTCACAGTGATTAATCACAACCCCTTGTTGAATTTTAGAGGTTGCTCAGCAAATTGGAGCATTGCATTTCAACCCTGATTACAGCTGCACTGTTCAACAAAAGAAAGGCCTTCCCTCCCACCCTCAAGTAGTTCTAAGACAGGGGCTCTCAGATGCAACTACACTTTCTAGCAGCTTTAGCAGTGATGAAGGAAACCATCAAAATTACAATTTAACTTCCACATGAGACAGAAGCTTACATGTTTCAAATCTATACAACCCCCAGGATTCAGTAAGCTCTGCACAGCATGCAGGAATAGCGCAGGAGCTGCTGGAGGCAATATGGCCTCTGTGCGAACCAGGAATAAGCTCCCGGGATATGCACAAGGGCTCCTGCACTATTCCTGCTCAGACACAGCTCCTGTATGCAAATTACCCCATTTGCAGGTGAAAACCATGCAAATTAGGTGAATTTGTGATCCAAGAATCTGGCAGCCGGCCGTGCAGGACTAGTGTAGTCTGCAGAAATGTAATTGGTTAGTAACTGAGTACATTTCTGCAAACTACAAAATGGAACCATGACAGCGCCAAATAAAGGGCGTATATATTGTGGAAAGCATGCCAATATGGCCACTGGCATGGAAAACAATTGCAAAAATTAAAAAAAAAACTTTTTTTAGCCGATTTTGGCTGTTTAAGTGTAGGGCAGCAGCACGCAAATGGTATCGGGTCGGAAAAAAAAAAAAAAAACTTGAAATAAGCATTCTATCCAAAATCGCAATTTTGCCATTATACTCAATGGCAGGCAGAAGACAACATGACCAGTAAATAGTGGTTGCTAAGGGGGAAGGCTTAGTGTCAGACTTGCAACTAGGCATTAGCAGGCAATCCTATGCAAATGAGGGGAATGATACTGAATCCCAGATCCCCCCTCATGGGTAGCCTGCACCCATCCGTGTGAGTGCAGGAAGACCATGGTGCAAGCCTTAGAGCTAACTGACATCATAAAGGGTTGTGTCAGGCATACTGTAAGCTTACTGGAACCCTGTGTCTCGGGTTTGTCATTAGCATAGCAGAGCTAAGCAAGAGGGTGTGTCTTAAGCTGCCAAGCACACTTTACATTGTCTAAGTGGGTGTGCATGCCACTAACAGTGTTTTAAAGAAAAAAAAAAAGTAAACCAGGAAATAGCAGCTTTGTGCACACCTGAGCACTGTGTTTGCGTGGCGCTCCCCTGAGCTTAAACAGGAAGGTAATGGGAAGGGGAAACAGCAGCAGGAAGGTAATCAAGGAGAGCTAGCATAGCTGGCAGGTGAAATATATCATAACCAGTTACACAGGCAGCAGCCCAGCCCAGCACACCACTATAAACTATGTAAACACCTTTCCCTCTGGTTTTTCCCACAAACTCTACATCACTGGTGTACACAAGCGAGGACATTTTACCAGCCAAAAGCAACAAAATGATAGGAGCTGCAGCAGCTATCATAAATCAACATGTGGAAGAGGCTGAGGATTGTTAGGATGAAAATGGTGATGACCAACCCACAGTGAGGAGAAGGAGAAGAGTGTACAGACCCAGGGTAACCTACCAGGGGCTACATGAGCTGGAGATAGTGGAGTGCTGTAGGGTGGACAGGGACCTCCTACAGAAAATTGTTGAGCTGTGCCAGCAACACCTCACACACAGAATCAACAGAGGGGAACCCATCCCAGTGGATACCAAGGTATATGTATCCCTAAGATTACTAGCCACAGGTACCTTCCAAAGGCTAACTGGGGATATCATGGGGATCTCACAGGCATCAGCATACAGGGTACCCCACCAGTTCCTGGATGCCATGTCAGCACATGCCGGTGAACATGTATATTTCCACAACAGCCGTGAGGCATTGACCAGCAATATGCATCTCTTCCAACAAATAGCAGAATACCCTGAGGTAGTGGGTACTATAGACTGCACGGACATACACAACAAAGCACCACCTGGTGAGTGGGGTAGTATCTACATCAACAGCAAGGGCTTCCCCTCCATCAACTGCCAGGTCATGTGCGATGCCCAGGGCATTATAATTAATGCGTGTGCTGGCTGCCCTGAAAGCTATCACAACTCCCACATCTGGCATATGATGCAGATGTACCAGAGATTTGGCAATGGGGACATCACTTATGGCATCACTTAGTGGGGGATGCTGGTCATGTCCTGGAGCCGTGACTGATGACACTCATCAGAAATGCCCACACACCCGAACAAGAACTCCATAATGAGGCACGCTCACAGACCAGAATCATAATAGAGTGTGTGTCTGGGATTCTCAAGTCATGGTTCCGGTTCCTGGACACATCCAGTGGAGCCTTGCAGTACTCACCAGCTACATGTACCCAAATTGTAATCGTATGTGCCATGCTACACAATATGATCCTGCAGAAATAGTTGCAGCAGGAACAGCACGGGGCAGGGCCACCCATCGCCCCACCATTGCCAAGGCCTGCACAGGCACAAAGTGACTCAGAGGAGGAACAACCTGAGCCTGCCCCAGTAGACAGAAGGATGCATGCCCAATATGCCCAGGCCATGGCAAATAGGCAATGCATAGCACATACACTGATATGGTAGGGAATGCCACCTCTCTCTGATGCCAAACATGACACTACCTGTGCTTAACCATGTATAGGGAGTGTACTATGAGCATCCAACATAGTCAGCCCTCCAGCACCATCCTCAATACTGGCACAGCCACAAGGCAAGTCACTCTCCCTATCATTTGCCGAATGGAGTAGTATGTTTTGTTACTTGTATCTGTGGTATGAATGTAATCATGCAAGAGAATTGGGTGGCTGAATGGGATGCCAGCAGATAGTAGACACCTATAGTGGCAGAATGAGATCTGTAACAAATACTGGTGTCACCATAGTAGCCAGTACTAGACAAGGTGACAAAACTCACTGTAGGAAATGTGGTGGGCCACGTGTGTCCATAGTACACACACATGCCAGTCAGGGAGGCTCACCTACCCGACAACAGTCTCAGCCAGCAGGACAGGCATAGGCAAACACAAATATAGGCTGTGCTAAGGCCTCTGATTAATGGCTAAGGAGAACATTCCCCCTCCAGACCTACACAGACAGACTACAACAGGTCAGGCAGTGGGATGTTAGTTCTAAAGGGTAAGAAGTCTGAAACTTAAATGTAGGTCAATCAAACCTAAAACCTGTAGTACACTGATATGCCTCTACTCAGCATGATAGGTCAGAATACAGAATGAAATGAAGTACCTGAAATACCAGTACAGTCATAACAAATGTGTACAAGTGTCAGGTGTGCTCCCCCCAATCCTATGTAGAAATGTAGTAACATGTATGTGTAGGTGTAATAGTGGAGCACAGATTACCTGAGCTGGTCAAAGTAGCAGGATAGATTGTAGCATGTGTACAATATGTAGGACTGCATGTGTTAGGTTGGTGTGTGTTGTATATTGTGTGAGAGTGGTCAGTATGTAGGCATGGTGAGGTTTGTCCTGGTGGCCATTTTCCAGTACTGCCGATGACAGGGCCAAGTTCTCACAACTGCAGTGCCAAAAACAATGCATCCCAGCAAAACATATTCCAGCAGCAAGCCATAGTAAATGTTTGGAAGTAATATGTGTCACAATCTGAAAGATGGACATGGCATGAATGTGGGTCCAGACATACAAACAGTACACAGGGGGAAGTACCGCAGACAGACAGTGTATAATATGTTACTGTCAAATGGACACACCTTTGAAATTGTACATACAGGTTAGCAGCACATTAGTTGGGCTTGTAGTAGGGAATATTGATGCCATCTGGCCAAACATTGGCAGACCACAAATGTCACAGGTATGAAGTATCGAGAAACAGCTGATGTCCCTGCACAAGCCAGCATAAGTGGAATGCCCCATGCATATCTGTGAGTCAGATGCAAGTAGTGTCCATAGCACACATGCACCTAGCTCATCCCACCATCACCCACAGGTACCTCTCCTGTCTCATCCCTGCTGTTGGGAATGAGTACAATATGACCACCACCTCTGTATGGCAATAGCCAAAGAATGCAGCATGCAGAACAGGTGTCCCATGCAGGTGTGTCCCTAGCTGTAATCAGCACCCTGCCAGCATCCACACCACTAGATCAATAATGGCAGAAAGTATTGGCGTTAACACCTTGCACACCTACCCTGTCACCCCAGGGGAATATAGTGTCTTGAGTCTGGAACTGTAGGAGTGACGCAATGCAATGGCCTGCAACAGCTGGTCAGCATCACTACCAAATGGCCTACAGTCTTCTGCCAAAGGCCTGTGTCTCACCCGTACTGCCAATGTAAGTTATGTCATGGGCTCCCAAATAACAACATAACACAGTCCACAGAACCCAAATGCAAGGCCATGTGGACAAATCCCAGTAACATGTCCACCATGTCCTACTGCATGAACTGTGGACTAACACTGAATTACTGCTGGGATGAGATTATAACTATAGCGAACTTATCAGATAATGTTTGCATAATGTTTGGAAAAGGATAAAATAATAGATGGGGGTAGGAGCATGGGTGGCATGAAGTCTGACACTCAGCCATGTGCACATACTATCCCTGCCTACAAACACAGGAATTGATGGCTACAAACCTGGTCATAAACCACAATGTGAAGGGGTAATGTCCAGAAGTATGACCCCTGCTTCTGGGTAACCTGTGTGAATCTGTACAGCTGTGAGGTATGGCCACAGCAGGATATGGGCATACTGTCACGTCAATGAATGTACAAGCATGGGATCCTTAGCCACCACTGTACCAAGGTGCTGAACCATTTGCACAGACTCACCAGCAAGTGTCTGCAGCTTCCCCTCCAGAATGGCATGATTGTGCAAGAATATGTAGGCTGCAGACCACAATACTGGACACAGCTGCATTCACCCTGTGTTCCCCAGGACATTACTGCAAGCAAATATGTATACCTGACAGTACTTGATGACATAAAACATCACAGTGTAAAACAGTCAATATGTCTGAATATCTCTGTTAACAGCAAGACCATGTAGCAGAAGCAGCACAGACACAATTACCTACAGTAACCCACTATCCTCTGCAAAGTTTGACCTCATATTGTCAACCGATCAACAGAGATCCTGCAGAAACAGGTTGGTAGCTGTAGGTGTAGAACACAAAAGCCTGCACTGGAGTACAACCTACCTAGAATGGATTCACACATTCAATACAGCAGGTCATACTGGGCATGCTCCCACACTTAGAGAAACGAAGGTCATGTCTGACAACAAAATACTGAAAGGTCATACTGGGCATGCTCGCACATTTACATAAATGAAGCCCATGTCTGGCAATGACAGTGGACTATACATATCTAACAGCCGCAGATGTTTGGCACACACTCCTCAGTACATGCTACTCATGATTTGCATACAAATTGGATAGGAATACACACATATATCCAAAGACAGCACACTACAATAGGCCAAAATTACACATACATAGATGTGTGGAAGAGAGTGACAGACAGTGACAAACAGCCTCCCATCATGAGGCCTGTCCCATCCAGCACACATCCAATTGGCTAAAACCACATGATGTGCAAATGTCAATCACTGTAGACATTTGCTTCTGGTATCCCTCAGCACTCTAGTGTCTCTGGTGCTTGTGCTAACTGTGAAACATGACTGTACAAGTCAGTAGTCATCTAGCAGTTGTGTGCACATACCTGTAGAATGTAAACCTGTGTGTGCCTGAGTGTTGTGTGTCTGCTTTTAGATGAATGGGTTATGGCCCATGCACACACGCTGCCCTCCCCACTGCCCAACTATGGCAAGCCTGCTGATGTCTTCACCTTGAAATACACCTTTGGGGAAGAAGTAGCCCTATAATCTCCATGGTGCGTGTTAAAACTGTGTCATGCTATAGTGTGATGTACTAGTAAGGTAGGGGTTCTAATTCCAGACATGGCAATTGTGTGTGTGTGTGTGTGTGTGTGTGTGTGTGTGTGTGTGTGTGTGTGTGTGTGTGTGTGTGTGTGTGTGTGTGTGTGTGTGTCTGTGTAGGGGTCAATGCTTTTGAGGCCATTCACACTCACTACAATTTCAAATGCCCTACTTTGGCAGGGCTGCTGATGTCATTTACTATGAAATACACCTTTGGGGAAGGAGTAGCCCACTAATCTCTGTGACACGTCCTATAACTGTGTAATGGTGTAGTGTGATGTATTAGTTAGATAGGAGTTCTAATCCCAGACATGACAACTGTGTGTGTGTGTGTGTGTGTGTGTGTGTGTGTGTGTGTGTGTTTGTCTGTGTAGAGATCAATGCTTTTGAGGCCATTTGCACTCACTACAATGTCAAATGCCCTACTTTGGCAGGGCTGCTGAAGTCATTCACTTTGAAATATACATTTGGGGAAGAAGTAGCCCAGTAATCTCCATGGTGCATGCTATAACAGCGTAATGCTGTAGTGTGATGTACTGGTTAGGTAGGAGTTCTAATCCCAGACATGGCAAGTGTAAAAGTTTGCGTGTTTGTGTTTTTGTTTGTCTGCATAGGGATAAATGCTTTTGAGGCCATTCACAGTCACTACAACTTCCATTGCCCTAGTTTGGCAAGCCTGCTGATGTCATTCATTTTGAAATACACCTTTGGGGAAGGAATAGCCCAGTAATCTCTGTGGAGCATGCTATAACTTTGTAATCCTGTAGTGTGATATACTAGTTAGGCTGGAGCTCTAATCCCAGACATAGCAACTGTGAGACTTGGTGTGTGTGTGAGTGTGTGTGTATGTGTGTGTGTGTGTGTGTGCGTGTGTTTGTGTGTGTGTGTGTGTGTGTGTGTGTGTGTTTGTCATACACATTCTGTGTGGAGGTAGCTGTGAGTGTGTAACAACAGGAATCATTGTGGAGCGGGTTTTGCAAATTTCTTATATGGTGGGCTTATTATATGTCACAATGTCCACCTTACAAGGATAACAGATGTCAAACAGCAGAGAGGCTAAGGTAGACAATCCATAACCCTACATGTGACATCATGGCTTGGCAAACAATATAGACAGCCCTTGTATTACCCAGAGAACACTCTCCACCCATGTCTCATACACAAACACACTGGGCTAGGCAACAACCACTATGTTGGTAGTTCCCTGCATATTGCCCACAGATAGTAACCATGGTGTGATTGCAGAGGACATGGAACCCTGTCCCATCCCTACAATAGGCAAATCATTGCATACAATACTCCTTCACTATGTTCCCCACTGGATGCCTGCAACAACTGTAGAGCCAGCAAATGTAACCCACAAAGGACATACCATGCCTTATATGCATGCCCTGTATGGACAGATGCCACTGACACCAGTGAATACCTGTATCATGCTGTCAATGTTGGTGCAGGGTCAACCTGGTGTCCATTGCCAGTTCTCACCACATGAGGTCAGGAATAGCACATCTGATGATAACAGTCTGTCTACACAATATGCCCCAGACACCCCTGGTACACTTCCACATGTCACAGAACATGCATGTGGAACGTGTGCACATCCCAGACACTGTCCATGTCATGGAATATAGAACACATACATGGCAAGCATTGCACAGCACTGGCCACCCACAACAGTAACCCAGATGACTGGATGGTGAATACAATACCCATCTGTGTAGGCCAATCCAGACACTACACCCCTGAGCCACACTGTAGACCGTTGTCATGTGGCCTGATGCCAAATATTCTCTTTACCTATCCTTGTACAGCCTTCTGGCACAGTCAACTACTACACACCTGTGAAGCAATGCACCCATGAGTGTTAGTACTGGCAAACCTGCCTGTGTGTGTGTGTGTGTGTGTGTGTGTGTGTGTGTGTGTGTGTGTGTGTGTGTGTGTGGAGTAGAATGATTTGGATGCCATTCACACTTACTACACCTTCTGCTGGCCTACTGAAGCATGCCTTCTAATGTCAGACACCTTGACATACCCTTTGCTCATATATCATCTTGATAACCCCTGTGGTGCATGTGATTCCTGCATATTACTGTATTGTGGCAAACTAGCTAGTTAGGAAGTCTAATCCTGACTCTGCCAAATGTGATAATGTGTGTGTGAGTCCTGAGAGAGTGTGGCTGTGTCAATCTTAACACCTGTTCATGTGGACAGGCATGTGTACTACACCTACCTTATCCCTCCTTTATCACTGTTGCTGATGTCACTCACCATCGAATATACCTTTGGACAGCTTCCCAACATGTAAGCTCTGTGGCGCATGCAATAACTGCATAATCATGTGATAGCAATACATAGTCAGGCAGGGGTTTGAAATGCCGTACTGGTAAGTGTGTGACACAGACATGCTTGGGTTTTACTCTCCCATTCCCTCCCTGTCTTACTTTGCCTCTCTCACTCCATCTCTGGTGGATGTGGAGAAGTACACCTGCTTTGCTTACGCAGCAGCTTGTGTTTTGTAAGCGATGCTCATGGTCAGCTGATGGCCTCTCCATGAATTGCAGTCCCCCACTAGCTGATTGCATGTGGAACAGCTGTGATTACATTCCCATAGCCAATTGTATGGAAACATACTCCTACAACTAGTAACATCATGTGAGTGTTGGCCCTTTTCATTAACTGTGAGCAAGACTTCATGTCGGTGTTTGGCAAACAGCATCACAGATGGTAGTGGGATATACCTCTAACAACATACACTGTGGAGACAGGCCAACAAACAGGAGGGGGATGTTCCAGACATGACTACAGAATGTAAGTGTTGCTCTTCTGCATTTGGAGTAATGTTGGTTAACCAGCGTTTGTGTGGATATGGCTGGTGTACATGATTTAATACCTGTCATGACAGTGTTACATGTTTGAGGAAACTCCCACCTGTAGGGTTATTTTCAGACTGACCAGTGTTTGGAGTCTTATCTTTCTTGTGTTACTCACAGATCACCTATCTTAGAACTGCAGAAGCATAGTCTGAGGATTGCAGTCAGTACATGGTGACAACCATGAGAGTTACTGACTTCATATACCTCATAGGACATATGTCACAACAAAGCCTGTTACAACAGTAAATGTATGAGGTTATCGCAGCAACATTCCAATATTGGCCCATTGTTTGTGCCTCCAGCTACAAGTCTGTCAACCTCTGTACATATGTCATGCAGTAACAGGTGCATATGTCTTGTACACCTTTATTTATTGACAGAATACCTGATAACAAGTTAGTCAGATATCAGACTGCTAGACATGTTATGTATAGTAGGGGCTATATTTGAGGACAGAACCTGGGCATTCTATGATTATGTGTACAGTAGTGAGGTCTGTGTACTTATAATAATTGTTGACAGTATGTGTATTGCGAATACGTACCTTCACTTGTCTACAGACTGTGGTAGATGTCATTGTTCTTGGTCCTGTTCTGTTGTTACTTGCTGTTCCAGTGCATGGTACGCTATTGGCTCACATGTTTATAGGACCAAACACACACATGTTCCATACCAGACAGGCATTGGACCACACTGTGTCGTGGCCCAGTATATGTAGGTTTAGTGTGTGAGTGGCACATATGAGGATGGTGTTGAACAGACAGTCCATATAGTGTAATATTAAGCTTGCTTAACATATGTGGCTGTGTTCACATTGGTTGTGGGTATGCACTTTCACACAGGTGTATGTTACTCTGTGCTGTGACATGCCTGTAGAGCCTGCTATATTTGCAGGTACATGTGTATTCCCCCATAAGAAATGTAGGCCAGTGTTGTGGCAGTCTGCCTGTAGTTTGCACAGTGCTTTGTTACATGCCTAGCAGCTTAGTGTAATTACCCAGTGTGATGTTATGTCCAGATATATGCCAGATTTACTGCTTCTGGGCCACCATAACTGTCGTGCATTTCTGACAAAGCAGTGGGATGCTGCACAGATGTATGTCACTAACTAGTGGGTAGTATGTGGCCATGTGACCTTTGTACCACCAGTTATTGTGTGTCAGGACAGACAACAGTGTGTGAAAGCATAAACTGTGTGGGCATATTTAGTCCAGTATTTACGTGATATACCCATGTACATAGCTGTTAACATCCACATTGTTAGGCTTGGTTCACATGTCTTGCACTAAAGGGATTTGTGTATAGCTCTGGACTGATTGGAGTGTGCCAGACTGTCCACATTTATTGGTCATATCTCTGCCGTAGTCCACAGGACTATTACTATGATATCAGTGGTACTGTACTATGATGACCTTAGGATGCCTGTCAATATCTGATGGCGTACATGTCAATAGCAGATGTGACCTCCCACACACAACATGTCTGTTAAGACAACCCTTGTTACAGTAGCAGCAGTCTACATATATACCTGCAATACATACATGACATCCCCTTGCACTAAGAGGTTATATACACATATACATATCTACATACATATATGGATATATATATATATATATATATATATATATATATATATATATATATATATATATATATATATACAGACACTACACACACACACACACACACACACACACACACACACACATATATATATATATATATATATATATATATATACATATACACATCTATATATGTCTGAACATATACAGATATATATAGATATATATGCACATATAGTTATAGATATCTACATCTATATTGACATAAATATATATATATATATATATATATATATATATATATATATATAAACAGATAGATCTATGTATAGCCATATATATATATATATATATATATATATACATAAACAGATAGATCTATGTATAGCCATATATATATATATATATATATATATATATATATATATATATATATATATATATATATATATAAAATGCACTATACAGATGAGTATAAAGACATATATATGAATATATATGTGTATGTACATGAAGACATATATCTACATATGTATATGTATATATCCATATCACTGTCATGTGTAAACATTACTGTTGTATATACCTTCCTAGATGTATCACACTGTATGTATCTGATATGTGTATATTTAGATATAACAACATATGTGATGCAACAGTAATATCACTAACAAGTACTACACAATTGTAGAAGTCACAGCAATTGTTCAATACTATTCAATATGTGTACTGACAGATATATTGGAAAAACAACAACTATCTTCACTGCTGTCATGGCATTGTGGTTAACTGTTGTGACTATAGTGTGCAGGATCCTGGGTTCAAGACCTGCAAGGGCTGTTTATTTTGTTGCTGGGCAGAACAAGGGCTGTTGGATACAGAGTGGTTAAGGCAGTTTTGAGCAGCTTTAAGTGCCATGGGTTTGCGCAAAGCTAAGTGTTGCTAATGTATGGTTAAATGTACAGGTGCTTACACTGTGTAGGCTTCCCTTACCAGTGCACAAATGTGCTTAGCTGTTATATTGCAACAATGCTGACACCTGCTAAGCATGGCTCAGCCCTAGTAACCAGTGCTCATATCTCAGTCTGATAACATAGGGTAATGACATCTGTAATAAATGTATGTAATGTCATGTACATAACATGCATCTATGTGCTGTTATTACAGTAACAAGGGGTGTGAGTCTCCTGTCTGGGACACTTGAGTAGATATGTCTTGTACAACACGCTTATCCATGTGAATGTGTTACATACAAGGATAGTATCCCTGGTTATATGCAGTCACACTGGCACGTAGTGTATCATTACATTATGAGTGTTGACAGTGCTTTCCCAAGCAAGAGTAGATTGATAAGTAGTATTGGAAACAAACACCCCTGCATGCATAAATGGACTCTGAGTCCTCACTGTCATGTTCCTGGTGTGTGAGCTGTGTCACATTATATATTTCCTACTGGATAATGATCTGACATGTGGAAAATAACTGTAGACTACTGTCTGTATAGCACATGTCATTGAGGGCTGCCATCATGTAGTAATGGCATACCACTCAGTGTCAGATGTCTGTCTGTCAACACAGTCATCCTACTGCATAGCTAGTTGGCAAGCTGATGTCTGTCAGTCCCTGTACAGATGTGCATATGTCAGGTATCCATCTTGGATACATACAGACAATCTAGGCTTGACTGACACTGACATGTCTTCCCAGCTGTGTTATAAATGGCACAGATAGGACTCAGCACCCTGTATGCACCACATGCCATGGATACTTCAACTACACTACCACAGTCAACAGAACACACTTGGTTACAGGTCTCCAAGACAGACACTAACCATGTTATGTAATACATGTTGCATACATGTCAAATGGAGCACCTCACTGGCCCTCTGCATGAGGCACCCAGAGGATTGGCTGATTCATGTCACTCTCACCCTGAGGGTCACCACAGTGTTGTCTGTCGATAGATGGCCTGCTGGCACATGGCAGGTGGCATGATACCACTGTACACACATCCCCTACACTTCCCATCTTTCTATGGACAATAGCCAGGTATACACATATGAACACCTGCACCAATGCAACCCAGTACTGACAAATGTGTATGTGTGCATTATTGAGAATATCAGTGTCTGTGTGTTAGTAGACCTGTAGTTGGGAATACTCTGAGGCCCTTCACACCCACAGCATCACCCATTGCCATAGTTAGATGTGGCTGCTGCTGTACTGGACATTACATGTACCTTGTTACACTCCTCTCATAAAGGGCTACCTGGCCCTTGCAGTACCAGCACAACACTGTTGTACAAATGGGGTGATAGGCATGGGATACCCACTGAGTTCTGGCAAGTGTGTGTATGTGTGCATGTGTGTATATATGTAGGGTACAGCATTCCAAGGCCACATACTCCTATTACAATACACATTGCCACACAGTATTAGGGATAGTGATGTTGCTGCCCATAGGAAAGGCATGACAATGCATCACCCTACTATGCCTGTGGCATGTGCATTAGATGCATATTCCTGTAGTAGCACTCTTGGGATAGACAAGGGGTTTTGTTGCAGTCCTGGTCAATGTGTGATGGTGGGTATGTCAGAGTGTCATCATGGTTTCTATTGCGTACAATATCCACAGTGGGGTGTGGGTGCTGGGTATACTATCATTACACCATGGTACCCCTGGTACATGTCCCATGTACCACTGTATGGTGACCACTGTCACCATCAACCATACAGGTAACTGATAACACTATCCAGCCCAGTTATGCATGTGCTGTGTGCAACCTACCTGTAACACATTGGACACACTGACAAGGTAGTTAGCACTGATAGGCCCAGGTCTCTCGGATGTGTGTCTGATTGTTATGTGTTTGTCAATGTGTATATGACGGTATGTTACACTATGTATTGTCCCTATACAACCATTACATCCACCATTACCATACTGTACATACCTGGGGATGTTCTGCATGTAGCATGTAACCTGGAACACACCTCATCCTAAAAACTGTGTGGTGTATGCAATTAAAGCCACACACATCAATAGTGCTACATACCTAGGTAGGGGTCTAGTCCCAGTGTTTCCAAGTAAGAGTGTGCATGTATGTGGAGAGATCTACTCCAGGTTGCAGAATATACATGTCCCATGGGGTCATTTTATAGGTTCATAGGTTCATAGGTTGGTACTAGGCTATTGGCCCTAGGGCCTATACAAGCCTAGCCATAACAATTCCCTGGCTATTTCTTCCCACACTATTTACTTCACTGGACCCCTGTCTAGCAGGGTGACTGACATGATCCTCGGGGTGAATTTCCTTTCTCCCATCCAATCATCAAGGTTCCTTTTGAAGAGGGCCAAAGAGGTGCTCTGCTTGACATGTATGGGCAGTCTATAGTCTGGGGAGTCTGTGGGTCAGGAACCTATCTCTCCAGCATGTTTTGTTTATTGTGATTTCAAGATTTAGATCCCTGGAGCGTGTGGCTCTGAGGGATTGGGATTTCTTTAAGTGTAGCATGTCCAACAGCTCTGGGTTTGACATGACCTTGTATATTAAGCAGAGATTGCCTCAGAGTAGACGATATGCACCAGAGTGTAGCTGGAGTTTTTTAAGGTGGTCAGCATAAGGCATCTGCTTTAGGCCTGTGATTCTTTTAGTGAGGTATTTCTGTGGCCTTTCCAGTTGTTGCAGATGTCTTGAGTGGTACATACCAAATAGGGAGTTGTATTCTATAATAGGTCTAATGAGGGATGAGTACAATGGGACAATGACCTCCTTTTTTCTGGATGAACAGCCCTTAGTGATGAGGTGTGCCACATAGAAGGATTTCCTGACTGTTGTGGCGATGTGGTTATTGAAGGTGAGACCACTGTCCACCTGTGTCCCTAAGTCTCATCACACTTTCGGTGTTTAGTGTACTGCCACCTATGTGATAATTCACAGGTACATATTTTTTCCCAAAGGGGATAACTATACATTTATTGGCATTGAGCTTGAGCCCATGGCTGTGGCACCAAGCATCTGTTTCTGTAAGACCCTTTTGTAGAGTATCCACATCATTTGCAGATTCAATAATGGCTCCCAGTTTGCAGTCATCTGCGAACTTTGTTAACAAGAGTCCCTTAGTGTTGGCCTGTACTTCAGAAAAGTAGATGCCAAACAAGAGAGGTCCCAGGACTGAACCATGAGGTACTCCACTTGTCATTTGTCTGGAAATGGATTTGGAGTCAGCTACTTTTACAGTGTGGGTTCTGTCAGTAAGCCAGTTGGCAACTCATTGCGTGACGTAGGGATTAATGCCCAGCTTAGTAAGTTTATTTTTGATTCCAGAGTGGGGGATGGTGTCTAAGGCCTTGGCGAGGTTCATATAGGCTGTGTGGACTGCCTTACCCTCATCCACAGCTCTGGAGACTGATTCAAAGAAGTCAGTAAGGTTCAGGAGACAAGATCGGCCCTTCATGAACCCAAACTGGGTGGGGTCCAGTGTTGTATGGTTGCCAATGTCTTTGTTTATAAATTCCATGATAATACGATCCATGGCCTTGCAGATCAGGCTCGTCAGACTGATGGGGCGGTAGTTCCCGGGATCCAAGGTGGATCCCCCCTTGTGGAGTGGGATAACTGTAGCTTTGCACTACTCAGTGGGCACGAAGCCTGAGGTGAGGGTATGATTAAATATGACACTTAGGTGAGTTGCCAGTTAATTTTGTAGTTCATGTAGTACACAGCCCGGGATGTCATCTGGTCCCATGGATGCTGTATTCTTAGCTTTGGAGAGTGTGTTTTTTACCTTTGTGGCCGTTATTACTGGAATTTGGCAATCTTTCAGTATTGAGATGGGCAATTTAGGGGGTGAGAGGGGGGTGAAGCTGGCACTGAATTGATCTGCCAGGATATCGGCAATATCCTTGGAATTAGTATATTTAATGCCATTCTGTTGTAGCTCAGAGCAGATCTGAGCATTGGCATTTAGATTCTTGATATAGTTATAGAATGCCTTGTGGTTGTCTGTGGAATCTTTGGCAATTTTATTTTCATAACTAGCTTTGGAGGATTTTATGTGGGATCTCAGATTCTAACTGAGGCTGGTAAGGGAGTTTTTTGAATCCTGGGATTTTCCTCTTTTCTGCAGCAGTTTTTTCCTTTTGTTGTAAAGTTTGTTTATGGCAGGGAATCACCAGATTGGCTTCCTATTTTTGGAGGAGAGCATCTTGGTTCTGTTTGGGATGGCATGATTCATGCATGTGTGGATGTGCTCATACAGTGCCTTAGTGTAGGACTCAGCAGTTGAACTTTCAGTTCCCGTCTGCATGGGTGTCATGAAGTTTGTAACTTCTGACTTGAGTAGCATGAAGTTGGCCTTGGAGAAGTTTTTTTATGGAGGTTTCCTTACTGGGGGGGGGTGGGGGTGGGATGTGGATGTTAAGGGTTATTAGCTTATGGTCTGACCTGACCAACATGGGGGTGACCATAGGTGTGAAGCATTGATTTCTGATGTTGGTAATGACCAGGTCTAGGATATTGGAGCCCCTGGTGGGACTATGGATTAGTTGATCCAGGGCATTGGAATTTATGAATTCCAAGAACTGTTGGGCAAAGTTGTTGGTGCACAAGTAATTTTCTCATTTAATGGCAGCGTAGTTGAAATCACCCAGTATTAGGGTGTTTGGTTGTATATTAATATTTTCCATATGTTTAGAAAGGTGTAGTGAGAATCCTGGGACATGGTGCAGGATCTGTAGCAAGCTACAATTTGGATTGCAGTCTTATCTAGTGTTAGTTGCACCTGGAGAATTTCAGATGCATTGTGTTGGGCAACTAACCTGGTGGTGTGAATATCCTTGGTGAATATGTACACTCCTCCACCTTTAGTGTTTCGATCCTGGTTTGGTATCTGAAAAGTGTGGTAAGAGTTGTAGCCTGGTATTGCAGGGGTATTCTCTGGACTCTTGAACCAGGTCTCAGTTACCGCACACATATCGATGTTCTCCATTTTTAGGAGTGCCTCAAGAGAGTGCATTTTGAGGTTTAGACTTCTAGCATTGAGTAGCATTACCTTCAGATTTTGCATGCTTGTACCTGTTACACTGGTGGTTTTGTCCTTTGATCTTTGCCTAAGAAAGTCACTATAGGGGTGGCAAGAGCCTTAGCCAGTAACCTGAATCCCAGGGGTGACAGGTGCAGACCATCTCTGGCAAAGCATCGTGGTCTGTCGATCATGTCGTCCCAGGCAGACAGATACTGGATCCTCTTTGAATGACACCAGAAGCTTAGCCAATTGTTGAAGTCAGTAATTTTGTCCTCATATTGTGGTATCATTCTGGGCAAAGGCAGGATGCTACTCAGGGCTAGGGGTCATACCTGCCTGGGCCACATGATCCAAGAGCTCTTCCATGTCTCTTTTCATGTAGTCCAGGGAGGTACGTCTCAAGTCATTCACTCCAACATGGACAATGACAGAGTCATATTTGTACTTGTTGTGGAGTGACTTGAGTTCATGAGTTATGTGGCAGATCCTGGCATCCGAGAGGCAGCTGACTGTAACTTTCTCCTTGTTCAGCCTGGTGAGTGGGACATCAGTGTGCCTGACTATAGAGTCACCTATGACTAAAGTGTTAGGTACGTTGTCTTACCTTAGGGTCTGTTGCTGGGTGGCACACTGGTGTTGTGAGCTATGTGACACTTTGGTTGTGATTGGTGTTTGTTTGCGTTTCAGCTTCGGAGGTCCTTGTTGCTTGGGCAGGTTACAGTTAAGGGCCTCCACATATGTGGATTTATTGTTGCTATGTGTGGGTGTTGGTGGTGTGAGTTTAGAAGAGCTATGTGTTGCTTGAGGTGTGGTGCAGATGTTAACCTTTTCCTCTTGACTGTCTAGCACAATCTTGGGTGGAGAGAGCGCTGCTTCCAGTTTGGCTATGTAAGTGCATCTCTCACAGGTTGTAGTGTTGGGTGATAGGAGGAGAGGGTCGTCTGTGTACATGAGGCAATTGCTGCATTACCCCAGTATGCTCAGATTCACCATTTGGACAGGAGAAATCAACGGAAGCTGACCCTTGGACATGCCTGGTTTGGTGCTTTTTTTTTTAAAGTACAGGAGCTGTTTTCCCTTATCTTAGCAAGGTACTTTGCAATTATAGGCTGTTTAGTGCCTATGATTAATTTCTCCTTATTAATAAGGAGAGGTGAGTGCTTGTATCAGTTTAAGGCTTCCTAGTGCTTTCCAGTAGGTATTAGAGCAAGTGCTAGTCACAGGGATGCTTAAAGGTAAGATGAAAAAAAAATGGTTTATCCTAAACACTGCAGTGTGCACTAGAGAAGTTAGATGTGAAAGTAGGTAACTTAAGTTTTACCTGTCTAAAAAGTTAAGTTTTAGTGGAGAGTCACTATTTTTAAAACAGTAAGATAAACTGAAAGGGGGTGATCACTTTTGTATTCCGGTACTATGGAATACTGTAGAATGGCCAATAAATTTAAATAGTTGAAGGGGAGTGATTTCACAAAATGATAATTTTGTGCTTACTCACACAAGCCAGTGAAAGCAGAGAGGAAATGAGATATATGGTCAAATTAATATAAGAGGCAGGCAGCTAGAAAGACAGTGGTATTTAAGAACATGACAGTGACAGGGTGGGAGAGTGGGGAAAAATTACTGCCTGACTCACAAGAAACAGAGCTGTGGTGTCTTTTGAAGTTTCAATATACAGTAAAAAGCAGAACACAAGCAAAACACAAGGTAAAGAAAACAAATCACAGCACTCAAAATATAAAAAAGCAATAAACCAATACAAAATACAACAAATAAAAAGCAAACCAACCTTTCCTTTACAGCAAAGTGTAGCAGAGTCTGGGTGAGCCTTTCCAATAAAGCTCTGAAATGTTTTATTTTACCCCTTAAATAGAAGGTTTAGTTCCTAGCTCCACCCCCTCAGTTCACAAATGATTAACCTTAAGTGACCTCTTCTATCTTATGTATGAGTCCTTAATTGATCAGTTCTAATTTCTGCTTGACTCACAAGAAACAGAGCTGTGGTGTCTTTTGTTGTTTATAATATGCAGTTAAAAGCAAAACACAAGCAAAGCACAAGGTAAAGAAAACAAATCACAGCACTCAAAATATAAAAAGGCAATAAGCCTATACAAAATACAACAAATAAAAAGCAAACCAACCTTTTCCTCACAGCAAAGTGTAGCAGAGTCTTGGTGAGCCTTTCCAATAAAGCTGTCCAAGAACTGCGTGGCATATGCTAACATGTCACATGTATCCTCCTGTGGACATACATTCCATAACAACTACTGTTAGCTGTGTAAATGGCCCCTTCCCCACTGTATAAGTGTGCAGCGATACTGGGATTGGTATATATAGCTGGGTGTGGCTGTTGTGGACATTGCCAATATCATTGCGGTAACTGTTGAGTTTATCCCCCCATGTAGCTGGCCGTAATACTGTACAGTTCATGTTAACAGGTTATGTATTTGTCTATCACACTATTTGTGGTTCTACAGATCCTGTCACCCTCCAAAGGGTAAGGGTGTACCACCCACACCAGTACACATATGTTTACCGTGTTGAGGATTGCAGTACATTGGGGAAGGGGACATATACCCTGCTGGTACCATCGGCAATGACATTAAACTAGCAGACTGCTTAGTCCACAATGTGTTGTTCTGTATAGTCTGGCTTGGTGGAATTACATAGACTACAATGGGTTCCTTGCACAGGTACATACATCCATGTGTACAGTATTCTCTGTGTAGTGCATCAACACCTAAGCCTCTGTGTGTTATACACAAACATGTGGTGTGTACCACCCAGTACAGCTACTATTGTCCTCTGTAGAAGGACTGCTAACAGCAGCCACCATGCACTCGCCTGTATACACCACCCCCAGAACTATCGGCCATGTGGCACAGACAGTAACTGTTATACAGACCTGTGACATGTGTTTACCTGTACCCAGGATATGGCACAGGCAAGGTGTCACCACAATGCCATTCCCATCGTGAAATATGACAGCAGACCATCCTCCTGCTGACACATGGACACCTACAACACAAATGGAAAACATTATGGAAACCACAATCGCCCAGTGTTACTAACAGCTATAATGCATCATAGCTGGACAGCTACACTACTTGACATGTAAGCATTAAACATTACTGCGGACAACATATTACACAGCAGTACACTGGTACACTGTAGTACAGTCACTGTGTGCATCAAAACCATATTAGCCTGTCCCTGCATCAATGTTATGGATGACAGGGATGTGGTACAAGTATCATCATATGCACAGGGTGTGTTGCTGGTTTGCCAGAGACCTAGGCTGGGCCATACATTTGACACCATGTTTTAATTACTGATATGGCCATGGTGATGTGGTGTGTGTAGGTATGGGATTGCCCTAGGTGTGTTTGTATTGTGTGTGAGTATGTATGCACACAGTTCTGCCATGTGGCTGCCCTATATAGGTGTTTGTTGAACAGCTGCAGACCATACGTGGCAGGGTGTGCAGTTCACCGCCTCTGGCCATGGACATGAGAACTGTTCCTGTCAAGGGTTCCACGGGCACTTCCAGGTACAAACCTCAATATCCTACTCTCCCCTGATGATGACATATATCTGTTGGAACCAGGTTCCCCCTGGGACTGACCAGGGCCATTAGCACATGGCCTGCTGTGGTGTGGTGTGGTGTGTTGTGGTGTGGACTGCACCCCCCTGCAGTGCTAGAACTGGTACTGTCACTACAGGAGCAGCTTGGTCTCCTTGCACGTCCATGTCAACCTCTAGATGTTGGTGTTGCTGGCTTATGTCCACGTGGCTGTCACACCACTCCCACCACATGCTCTAGCACAAACTGTCCATGGTCGAGCAGGCCGACCATCTCACCCCACCATCTATCCATGACCTCTGTATAATAACAGAGGGCACCTGCAAGATCACGGATGTTGTCACTTACAGCTGAAAAATCAGCCCTCTGCAGCCTCAGACCCTGTCTGGTGTACCATTCCATAGGTGCCTGTGCCTCCATGACAGCCTGAGACATGCGTCTAGTGGTACCAGATGTAGCACTTCTGCCAGGGGCATGATGACCAGCGGCCCTCCCAGGATCACCCCTGTGCATCTGCCTATGTGGCACTCTACCAGACATCTGGCTATGGCTGCTGAACACTGCCACCAACCGCCAACTGTCCCTCTGCTATGGCCACTGGTGATGGGGTATCTATAGGCATTGTGACTGTGTGTGGGGATGGGGTGGATAACAGGGGGATGTCAGACAATGGCACAATTTTGGCCTCTGACAATCCCGCTTGTGCCTCAGCACACCTATCATCATTTTTAGTGTCTGTATGGACACCAACATCAGATTGCATGCAGGATGGACCCTGGACCACCTTGCCACCTGTGAGGGGAAAACAAGAAATGCACTTTAAGACCTGTAAGTCATGCTTAACAGTACACACACACACACACACACACACACACACACACACATACACTGACATTCCACCATAAAACCTACCTGTCCCTGAGTTTACAGACTGTCCCAAGTTCATTTACTTAAGTTCCCCATCCTGCATCACACTTGGAAACTTACATTCATTAATACCAATCATTAACATGTCATTCTTCTAATTGCCAAGACAAGTGATCACAAAACTTGACCTGTTACTCCATTACCTCTTTGACTTGATTGTAGTCGGTTTTACAAGGACTCACTGCTGTCATCCAGTGTTAACCATGAGTATGTCCAGACATCGTGAACATGGCCCCATATGTTAGGGGCTACTACAGTGACTCAATAATGTCACACACTGGAGTGTCATATGGAACTATTGCTCAGTAGATGCAAGATCTGTTGCTCAATTAACTTATTATGTGGACAACACTAATATTTGGATACACTCACTGGTGCTGTCTAGTAATTCCCCAATGCATCTGTAGTGCTGCATACGTGGGTATTCTTTCATCTTTCTGCTGATTGCAATTGTAAAAGTATACCTGGTGTCTAGTTTCCCTTCCAATGCATGTTCCATGCTACAGACCTTATTATATTATCAGCTCTGTAGCATGTTCCATGCTACAGACCTTATTATATTATCAGCTGTCCTGAGATTACATATCAGGCAAGTATTCCTGATGTCTCATGTGTCAGTCCATGTCCATGTACTGCACGATTCCAAAGAGAAGTTGAGACATATGAACAACCCCACAATCACACATGTGCATACATAAACACACACACACACACACACACACACACACACACACACACACACACACACACACACACAGACACACACACACATCCTACATGCATCAACTCCCTTCCACTCTACCAGATTGCACTTACAGACAAAATAACCCCCCCCCCCACACACACACTTACAGGTGAGGTTGCATGAAGATATTACACACAGACATCCCATTGCCCATCTGCCAACATGCATAACATATGGTACTCAGCAGCATCCAGTGCAGCTATAGTCAATCCATGCTAGAAACAGTATACGTGTGTGTGATACATGGGCTGTGTTAGTAGGTGATGCCCCTTCCCCTAGAAAACACTGCACCCGTGTACACAGTATTGATGTGCACATGTTCAGCGCCCTGCCATGTACTGTACACCATGCCTCACAGGTGTACACACCATTGCTGAATGTATATTACTGTGTCAGTTATGTCTGCTCTGCTGCTCACAGCTCCTATGTGTTTGTCTGACACATACCTGGGATGATATGTGGACAGATGTCATTTGTGAATGAATGATGTCTGATTTACAGATGTCATTATCAGCAGTGCATGTATGACCAATACGATACAATTACACTGACAACCGTCAAACCTTACCGTGGTTATGGGGAGTGTACACACCCTTATTGATATGACACCCTTTTCCTTGATACGCCATGGGACCACATTACTACATATGTTAACATTACATGATCCTGATATGTGACATATGTCCTGTACAATCAAATGCAGTGTCAAACAAATGTGTTAGTTGTGCTGATGCTGGTTGAGATGCATACACTTTGTGGGTGCATATGTGTGCACGCCCTTATCATGATGGTTTGTTGCACCTACTGTTATGTGTACTACAGCAGTCACTATTCATGGCAGGATGTACTAGCATAGGTCATCTGCATTTGACAGTATATGGTCAGTCTGCCCTACTCATATCCCCCAACTCTGCATGATTGCAAGGTCAACTCATGTGCACATCCCTTGGAGTTCACACACTGCCATCACTATTGCTGTGGAGTCAGGGTTATGTCTGCCACAGTTCCTGACCCTGATTGTGTGCAGGTACAGCCATTCATGGCATCCTTTGGATCTCTGCTGCAGTGCACTGTTGTGTCATGATGACACCCCCTCCCCACCTTCAGCCTTTTTGCAGATGCTTGACAACTATGGCCTACACATGTGTCAATTTGCAGTGTCTCAAACACTGAACACCACATTTAGCAGCCTAGACCCAGCTAATGAATGGTAAACATACAAGTGTACACTGGCACTGGCACAGTACAGATGGGGATGGTGGGCCTGAAATGGGATGAGGTGCTGCTTGTGCAGCACATGTATCTTATGTGATACTGTCTGTAGATTTCCAGCGTGGTCTTGGTACACCAGTACATATTGCAGTGCATGCCTTTTGGAGACCTCTTCTGTTATGCATATGCTACCTGGAAAGCCTGGCTGATGTTTCCTGTGGTACAACTGTCACATCTAATTACCTTAACCCATTTGCCACATGCTTGCAGAGTCCAGGCAATTGCTAACATGGGTACTGCACAGCTAGTACTTGCTAGACATTCCTGCAACCCCCTCAGTGTTGTGGCATGTTACTAGGCAGCCTATATGACTGGTTTGATACATGTTACATAATCTGTCTTGGATGGCCATCTGTTTATTTCCTACATTACTCCTGTCCCATACATCCTCACCCAATACATGACTGTCTGCACTGTTTGCCATGTTATATGCAATGGTGAGGTATGACTACATGTCCAAATCCTGGGTGCTACCTATTGGGTATGGGACCCACCCTATGTCATATAAGATGTGTGCAAGCCATGGCTGCCTCTGTTGCAGGTAAGTGGGCACATTTGATGGCTAAACGTCTTGGACAGCAGACCATTTCTTGGTGTGACACTGGGGATGTATACTTGCTGGAAGGTGCATTTCCATGACAAATGCATGTGGTCAGTACCTCAACAGTTGCTTCCACTATATTCTATCTGTAGTGTGTGCACACATATGCTTCCAGTGTTTGTGAAGGTATGTATTCCCCATATTTGCTGTCCTAACATATGATTCCATATTACACACTCATTGCTCATGTTAGGACCACATTGCAGGTTGTAGGGGTTGTGAACTGCAGTATTGTGATATGCCATAGTGTAGATCTGTAACAGATGCCATTGTAATACTGGTATATACACTGTTGTAGCATTGTATAAGGGTGATGTTTCACACATGTCCCTACTGTAGGCCATTTGTCTCACCATTATGTTCATCTCTGTGCACACATTTTGCAATGACAGGATGTTAGTTATATTGCAGGAGTTTGACATACCCTTCAGATCCACCATCATGGTGACCACTGTGATGCAGTGCAGTTAACAGCAACAATGCGTGAACATGTACGGCATGCATTATGGGTAGGTGTGTTAAATGTGTGCATGGAATATACCATAGCCATAACATGACCGGTGTATTGGTAAACCTGAAGAAACACCATACTCACCAGCTACAGGCTGCTGCCATGGAGGTATATCAGAGGGACCTGCATAAGTGTGTGAGAGATGTGATGTCAGTAGCCACAGCTGTGGCATTGATACAGGGTGGATGCAGCATTACAGTACATCAACAGTACAAGCCCACAATACTACAGATTATGCCCATCTGTTTATTACTACTACGCAGCAACAGACTATATATATTTCTTCTCACATATGCATGATCTAACTGTACAGATGTGGATGGATATGCAACAGTGGTCTACTGATGTGCCCTGTGGCCTTACCTGCTCGCTCCTCTGCCATTGTGTGGGTAGCACCCACCTCCACTATGCTCTCCACCAGGTGTTGTGTGTGCGGGCGGGCAGATGCCCGGAGGCTGGCAAAGATCTCCTCAACATGTGTCAGGAGGGGCTGGGTGGCATGACCCCCCCCCATTTCGAGCTGATCCCCCCTGACTGCAGCAGCACAATGATGGGCATTGCGAAGTAGGCTGTGTAATGATGCTGGACCTGCTCATAACTGCGGTTATGCAGGCCGACATCGTTTACCCTGTGGACAAGATCGTTCCACAGATCAGTTCACTCCTGCTGCTCATGGGACGTTCGGCCAAACAACACCTGGTAGTGCTGCACCATGTGTGTGATGATGACCTCATTCTAGTCCACTGTATAGCTGGGAAGTCTGTCAAAAGACATCTTGCCTGAAATACATAAAGATGGAAACAGGTCTGAGCACCTCATACAGCAAGGTAGCAAGGTTATCATAGTTTCTAATACACATCTCTGTCTCCCCCCCCCCACCATATCTGCAACAACAATCTGATCACACAACTCAATATGTATGTCTACAGAATACCTACCATTGGGAAATGTATTGTATAATACTTTGTGCTATGTGTTTGTAGCCATGTTCCCTGTGGGGACACTATCATTGCTGGCCTGTTATGGACAATGTTACCTGCATGCCATTGTAAGGGCCACTATGGTTCCATATATGCATGTGGTCTGTTTGCTATGTGATTGCTGCACATCTGTTGTTTTGTGTTATTGGGGATATCTATGCATGCTGTTGGACATGATCCGGGAATGTGTGGACTATTACTACCCACATATGTTCTATAACAGTGACACAATAGCATGTTTAGGGAACAGTTGCCAGCAGAACCACCTCCCCCACCTCATCTGGCCATGTTACCAGGCCACATCACGTGCGGGACCCACCGTGGGGCTTCCTCATCTACTGGTCCTGCACTACCTTCAGGTGGAACCACCTCAGGGAATGGTGTCCCCCCCCCCCCCGGGAGCACACACAAACATGATCCTGTCACCCGAGGTCAGGTCCAGGATCTGGTGCATAGGGAGTTCCACAGAAACTTAGGGGATGTGCTACAGCACCTTAAGACCCTCAGTACACACTCACAGGGACCACATGCTCCACCTGCTCAGTCTGCAGCCCAGGCATCTTCAGGGCCGTGAAGCTGATGTTGTGACTGGCCATGGGTGTTTGCCTTGTTCCCATTGTTTCCATATGGGGGCTCATGGGGCTTCCACAGCACAGACGATACTCCCCATCCAGGGTGTTTACCCACCACATGTGTCATATACCGCCATTATAGGCTGTCTTCTCTATCTTCCAACCCAACCCACCTCCACAAATATACCTGCTATCTGTCCCCAAATTCCCGATACCACCTTCACAAACAAGGGCAATGTGTTCCCAACATGGGGTTCACACGTGACTTAACTGTCCATTTTGCACATACTTACTGCTGTGTATATATGTGTGTATTAATATGTGTGATGTTCCCTCACACATAGCATGCAGCACTGTGATGCAAATCTAGGAGACATGTATTTATATACATGTGTGTGTGTGTGTTTGTATATATGTAGAAATACATACACACACACACACACACACACACACACACACACACACACACACACACACACACACACACACACACACACACATGAAGAGACACACACACACACACACACACTCTCACACACACACACACACACACACACACACACACACACACACACACACACACACACACACACACACACACACACACACACACACACACACACACACACACACATATATATATATATATATATATACACACACATATATATATATATATATATATATATATATATAGAGACAGATTGCAGGTAAGCCTATTACACACCTATGACATTTCTGCATGCTATATTACATGTTAACATGACTGTCCTGCAAGTGGTGGGCTCTGGAACCCACGTGTCCATAATAATGGCATTACTTCCACCACCAGCTATTGGCACCACTAATATACATATTTTGCATTACACAACACACAGTATGATGGCTTACATCTTGTCGGTCAATGCTGAAATGCACAATTGACAGGAATGGCCTACTGCCCACAGGGACAGACACTATTGTCCATAGCAGTTGTCCAGCTGAACAACTGCTATGGACAATAGTGTCTACCTCTGTGGGCAGTGGGCCATACCTGTCAGCTGTACAGATCAGCACAGTTAACAGGTATGGCCCACTGCCCACAGAGACAGACACTATTGTGCATATCAGTTTTTAAGCAGGATATCGTTACAAAAACAACACCTGATGGCACATATAAATCATTCCACATCATCTATCCCATTATTATGGACCAAGTACTACATTCAATTACATCTCTCTCTCTCTCTCTCTCTCTCTCTCTCTATCTCCAGTAAATGGATTGAGCTGCTTTGAATAGATTTCAGCATGGATTTTGTAGGTGATGCACATGATCAGGTGATGGCCTCTGCATCAATCAATGTCCTCCACTTGCTACCTGCATGCTGTGTAGTACTTCCAGTTACCACTGCCAGCAACCCACTACTATAAATCCCTACATCACATGGGCGTGATCCCTTTACCTTTCCTGTATGGAGGACATCCTTCCTGTGTCTGGGCAGCAGTGTTACAGACAGCAGGTAGCAATACCTCTTACCTAAGTACCATGTTCAATCATAGCCTCACCTCAGGCTATGTGTCCACTGAATGGCACACAGCAATGGTTATTCCACTCCATAAAGTGCGATCCACCAGGGACCCTGGGAAATACCTCCCCATTAGCCTGATGAGCCAGGTCTGCAAGGCCATGGAATGTATCATCATGGAACTTATAAACAAAGACTTTGGTAATCTCCAAACTCTGGACCCCACCCGGTTCGAGTTTGTAAAAGGAAGATCATGTCTCCTAAACCTGATGACTTCTTTGAAGCAGTCACCAAAGCCATAGATGAGGGTAAGTTGGTCCACACAGCCTATCTAGATCTCGCCAAGGCTTTTGACACCCTCTCCCACTCTGGAATTATAGATAAACTCACTAAACTAGGTATAAATCCCTATGTTGCGAGATGGGTTGCCAAAGGGCTCACTGACAGAACCCACACTGTGAAAGTGGCAGACTCCAAATTCGATTTCAGACCAGTGACAAGTGGAGTACCACAGGGTTCAGTCCTGGGACATCTCCTGTTTGGTGTCTACTTCTCTGAAGGCCAGGCTAACACAGAAGGTCTTTGGCTCATGAAGTTCACAGATGACTGCAAACTAGGAGCCATAATCAAAACTCCTAACAATGTGGACATCCTACAAAAGGGCCTCACTGAGACAGATGCCTGATGTCAAAGCCATGGCCTCAAGCTCAGTGACAAAAAGTGCATTGCCATCCCTTTTGGTAAAAACTCTGTACCCATGAACTACCACATAGGCGGTAGTCTACTTAACACCAAAAGTGCAATAAGAGACCTTCGGACACAGGTGGAGAGTAGTCACTCCTTTGATAATCACATCACCACAGTAGTCAGGAAATCCTTCTATGTGGCACACCTCATCACAAAAGGTTTCTCATCCAGGAAAAAAGAGGTAATTGTTCCCCTCTACTCATTACTCATTAGACCCATTATAGAGTACAAGGCTCCTTTTGGTATGTACCTCACAAGACATCTACAACAACTGGAAAGGCCGCAGAAATACCTCACAAAGAGGATTATCGACCTCAAACAGATGCCTCTGCAGACTGTCTCAAAAAAACTCCAGCTTTACTCCTTTGCATATCACCTACTCAGAGGCAATCTCTGCCTAACATACAAAGCTATGTCAAACCCAGAGCTGTTGGACATGCTCCTCTTAAAGAAATCCCAATCTCTTTGAGCTACATGCTCTAGGGACCTAAACGTTGTCACCACAATAAACAGAACATGCTAGAGGGATAGATTCCTGTCCCAGAGACTTCCCATACTCTGGAACAAACTACCTCTCTATAGCAAACAAAGCTCCTCATTAGCACTCTTCAAAAAAATCTTGATTGGATGGGAAATAGGAAATTCACCCTGGGGATCACTTCTGTGGCTCTGCTCAACAGGGGCACAGGAAAATAATTTTCTTGGGTGACGAAAGCCGAGGTACCTTTTTGGGTAGGCTTATATAGGCCCTAAGGCCAATACCTTAGCACCTACCCATGAACCTATGAACCTATAAGATGACTTGCAGACTCAGGCCAGCTACATATTTGTATAAGGTTCCAGACCTACAGACAGTGTGAGTAGTGTTGTTATATACATTGTATAGCACCAGTGTTACAGGGTTTGTGTGTACATACTAGTTTAACATGGAATGGAGGCTGTCTGCATAGCTCTCAACTGTGGGCCTATCCACATGATGGCCAGAGGTGTGCCTGCTGTGTTTGGCAGTCCACCACACAGGTCTTGTGTCAGATATATCACTGGCATTGTGTGTTTTGAGTGCTACCAGTACATGGCAACATCCATTTGTGTTTCTGACTTCATATTCCTGACTAAGGGTATGTTGTAGGCTATCCTGTAAAACCAGCAACTTTCTCAATGTATAACAACACTATTTCACATATGGGCCTGTGTTCCAGCCTCTGTCCTCCACCTTTATACCAGGCTTTGTCCATATGACATGCAGTAAGGTGTTGTTATGTAGTGGCCTGTGATTATGTCATGCTGCCATTCCTGCCATCATTCCACTGCTGTTGTGGCCCCGACACATATTGTGGGATAGGGTCCATATATATGTGGGCTTCAGCTGCACAAACATGTGTGCCCTTTTGCAGTCCAAAGGTCAGTGTTATATGCCCCTGTAAGTCAGTCTATGGGGGAGCGGTATGCACCATTTATAACCTAGGTGTTACAACATGTGAGAGATATCTGTAGTAAGCCAACTTAAGGTATATGGCTGTACATTACCATACATTTCACCTTGGGAACATTGGTGGCCTAGAGCTTACTGTCATACAGACTGTTCTGGTTGTCAGTGTGATTGTGATGTTTTCAGTTAAGCATTGTTATGTAACAGATACATCTCATTGTGGCAACTTAATTCTTTTTCCCCTAGGGGTTGAGTACAGAGTGTAATTTGAGGCTGCTAAACTGTACATCTGCATTACTTACTGTTGAGGGATTGTTATCCTCTGGCCCAGTCTTTCTTTACTGTTGTACTACTTGAAGGCCTTGGCCTGGACAGAAACATATATTATGCTTTCAGATTACTGTATAAAATGATCTGCTTGCGAGTTGCATTACTCAGTTAGTATGTATTTCAAAGAGCTAACCGCTATATGATATGGCACATACAACGGTAATAGTACACAAATAAACATTTCCTATGTATGCAAACCTTTGTGTGGTGTTATATTCTTTGACTTCTCTGTGGGTATATGTTTCATGCAAAATTTGTCTTTTGTATGAGTGAATCATACACTGTCCATTTTAAAAGGTGGCAACTGTAGGAATACTGGCTGTTCAATATGCTGTGCACCCTCTACATATGTATCTTTATATACATATCTATGTGTGTGTATGTGTATTTACACATATATGTATGTATATGTATATATATATATATGTATATATATATATATATATATATATATATATATATATATATGTATGTATCTGCATTTATGTGTGTGTGTGTGTGTGTGTGTGTGTGTGTGTGTGTGTGTGTGTGTATGTATATTTGTAATGTTTATTGCTTCCACATTGTACATTCTCTATGATAGCCAGACTGTACTGCTTGATATGTTATTGATACCATCCTGACATCATACAAGTGGGATGGATTACTGTTAACTTCTTGTGGCTATGTTATTTAGGGTCCTGAGAATGGGACTTGCAAGTGTTGGTATTGTGCTGCAGGGCAGATCTGTATGGCTGTGTGGGAGGGAGTGATATCAATACTTACAAGAGGTACTTAGCTTGGGACCCTCACCCCCATTAACGGTGCCTTTGGACATATATGTATTTGTTGTGTTCTCTTTTATATCTATAGATATATATCTGTATACACACACACACACACACACACACACACACACACACACACACACACACACACACACACACACACACACACACACACACACACACACACACACACACACACACACACACACACACACACACACACACACACACACACACACACACACACACATATATATATATATATATATATATATATATCTGTTTACATATATAAATTGATATATATATATATATATATATATATATATATATATATATATATAATGTCCCTTTGTTGCTATAGAATTTTAAGGATTTAAACTATAGAGTTAAATGCCAGTGTGTATGATTTCTGAAACAATATCATTGCCAAGTGCTTCTTTTCAAGAGAATAAGCTTCACAAACTGCTGGATGAAACAGTGGAAGGGTTGGAACATAGAGCTATGCTAGGCTGAAACTGCCCAAAGGATGTTATTGTGGATCACTGACACTCTGAATTGGACTAATGTGGACTCTATTGATAAATGGGGTATATGGGTTGTGGTCAACTTTAGCTTTGCAAATGGACAGCTAATTGTAGGAAATTTCTATGGCCTGAATTTTGAAGACATCTAAGCATTTCAAACATTGCATGACACATTGATTCAAAATTGGTCTCTTCCAAGACCCTGCTTTGGATAGAATCTCTAAGAGTAGATGTAGACTTAATAAACAAAGAGCTCTTATTCTAAACTGGAAGTAGGAATTCCAATTAGTTTACACTTGGCCCTGCCAACACTGTGATGCATCTAATTCACTTTCTTTGCTCCCCACATGGTGGTGGTGAACAGAATAGAATTCTGTTTAGTCAGCCAAAGCTGGTTAGACATATTCTCAGAAACAGAAATGGAACAGGACATCCTCTCAGATACTTGTATAGTGATGATTCAAATACCTGAGTATACCTGGCCTTGTGCTCACTATGTAGTAAGAATGGACTACTCTTTACACAGAGTGGTGGTCAACCAATTGTTTTGGTGCAGCACTTTCCCCTATTCAAAGAGGCATCAGGAGGGGTGGAACACATTTAAATATGTTCTGTTAGATTTATCACAGCATTTAGTTTAGAAACCCAGAGTACAGATTCAATCTAGTATTTTAGACATAGAAGGGGAATTGTCCTAAACAACTTTCATCTATATCCACCTATATTGAACAGCGGTGTGTAAGGAATGATTTAAGAGTGCATATGGAAATATTTAAGCGGATAATTAAAACCCTTTCCTTCTCTAGGCAGCACTGTATCTGAGAAACTGTTAAAATGCAGTAATGGGCCGGAGAATTTAAATTTCATAAACTCTTGGCATATTGGCTAAGGGAAAGAAGAATTGCTCATGCAATAATAGCATTAAAAATGTATTAGGGTAAGACTATATAATGACATAATGACCATCACATAACAGGATCTGTACTGATTCCCATACCCCCACAGATGGTACATGGAGGATCAGAAGCCTTTGTGAGAGTTACAAGCTGGTCCACATTGGGCACTCATCATACAATATCTTTGAGTCTCCCACTTAGGCTAGGTGAGATGAAAATAGCCATCCAATCACTGAAGTCTTGTAAGACAGGATGGTATACCTATTGAGTATTACAAGGCTGAGCAAGAGGTCATGGCTCCAAGACTCTTGAATCCTTTTAAGAAAATCCTTAGTAAGGGATCTTGCCCACTACAGCTAAGGGCGACTACAATTCTAACCTTTCCTAAAGCAGGCAAGGATCGCTATGACCCACAGAATTATAGACCAGTTTTATTTAAGTAGATAAAAAAAAACAAGATCCTGGCTAGAGGAATGGACCAGGTTATCAATGATCTAGTCTACCATACCCAGCAGGGCTTCATCCATGAAAGTCAAGGGATACCTGATTTGTTACAGCTTTTTTATAATATGCAGCAGCTTTCTAAATATGGAATGCCTCCCCCAGAGTAGCCCTCTCCATTAATTCCCTAGGGTGAGACTTCCAGTAGAGGACCATGAAGACCTTTAGGTTCTCTGAATCTTACATAAGTTGGTGCAGATTGCAATACTCACATCCATTATCACAAGCAGTCACTAATAATTCCAGCTCTGAAGTGCTCTCCTTGTTTAGAGGTCCATGACAGGGTTGCCCCCTCTCCCCAGTACTCTTTGTCATAGCTGTGGAAGTTCTGAGCTTATATATCATACAGAATAGAGCACATTAAGGCTTTTTTACAACTGATGCCTGGTTCATGGAATATTGTACAACATGATTCAAATATGCACAGAAGCATATGGAGAAAATCCTACAAACCTTTCAAACATTGTCCAGATATCAGGGTTGTAGGTTAACTGGCACAAAATTATATTTTCCCCTTAAATAAAGTGACATCTCAGAACAGCTTAGCCATTATGGGATTCAATGGAGCTGGACCCATATGTATATGGGCACTATGCTTAGTTAGCAGTTTGCTGACATCCCTGCCCTTAACTTGAAATGTTTGTTGACCCATTGCCAAGATTACATTACAAGATGGTCTAGACTTAATTTACTCTTACAGGCCAGGACTACAGCTGTCTGGATCATCATCCTTTACAAGTTTTCATTCCTAGGAAGACACATTTCCTACTTGGATCAGTATGTACTAACACTAAACCTTTGGCAAATGTTCGAATATATTTAGTATGCTAAACACCCTCATATAGGGAAAAAGAAAATGATGGCTTGTGTTGCTGGGGAAGACTAGGGTTGCTGTACATAGCCAGATATGCACAAACCCCAGATCTTGCAAAATGTGTATAAGCTTGTACCCACCCTTGACCTATCTGGTTTATCTCATAAATTTTCCTAATCTACCTGCTCTATCAAAAATTCACCACACCACACCCCTCGTGACAAATGTTATGGGACCCTAGGGGGCAAGCTGGAGAATAGACTGCTGTACATTTTGGCTAAGACCCATGCATGTCACATCAATAGTTATTACTCTGAGAGGATAAAGGTAAATTATAGTTTCACAGTTGATGAGGTGTGATTTTCTGGAAAGCCTAGATAAGATGTGATAATGTATTTTGAATTGATATATTTTCCCCTAAACTCAAGGTGGATTGTGGTTCTGGTCATAATAGCATCAATCTACCCTGGTGGCAAAATCTTCAGCTGGCTAGTCTTTCCAGGAAGCTCCTGATGGGGGAAAACAGCCTGTGATACAGATAGACTAGAGTTGACCTACCCTTTGGATATGGAACTTAGTTCCAGCGATTGGATCTTTTCTGTAGTAGAGTCAAAGCAACAGAACCCATTCCAACCCCTGTATTTCACACATTTTAAAAATCTACACTTTTGGCACCTTACTCCATCTCACACACATCTGCACAGTAAGGGGAATGGAACTTGATTATGTAGTCAAGACAGCATTGACAACTTTCACATGTCGTGTGCATGATGGCTTAGCTCAGCAGTATGTAACAGGGTCAGAGCTGCTCCTGAATTTGCATTATGGAAACCCATACCTCCTAGGAGAGATCTTAGATTTAGATTTTGGGTTTTCTCCCTCCCACACCTGACTCTACCTGCAGTTAAAAACAATGGATGTTACATCTGCAACTAGTTATTTCAAGCCTAAGTTTTAAATGCTGGTGAGTAATCCCAGACTGGATTATCCCTATTCTCTTTAAGTAAATTAATAGATTGTGAGTAGCCATTGGGAGCGCAGAGTGTTCAACTTCATTAGGTGTATTTTTTTTTGTTTGCATGGGACTCTCTTATTTAAACATGTGATGCATTGCCACCCAATAGGCATGTTGTAGATCTGTGTGGTAACTATTTCATGCTCTCATAAGTGTATATGGATGGAGGTTTGCTGTAACTTATGCATGAAATGTTATTCTCAATAAAGTGGTTTATAAAAACTAATAATAGCTTATAGCATAGATCTATTTAGTGGCCAGGCTGCAGGGATTCAAAGGCAATACATAATGCAAGTATTCTTATGTGTAAGCTGCAGCACTGAGAATTCCTGAATATTGATGCAAGTATGCATCACTCATCTATCAGACTCAAGCATTAACAGCCATAGCTGTATTTTGTATTGCATTCTTCCAAACTGTTTTAGTATAAGTAGTTGTTTATGTATTTACTGGCATACTTCCTTATTTACAGTTTGTTAGATGGTTAGGTGGATTGGTCAAGCTGGTCCCTTTCAACTACAACCTGAATTCATAATTGGAAAAGACAATAGTACAAGGCACAATACAGAATACAGAATGTGATTTGAGTAAACAGCTGAATGAAAACTTTGCAGAAAAAAAAAAACAATGCGGAATGCATTACAGAACAGATCTGTATAGAATATATTTTGTCAGAATGATATGGTATAATATTATATGATTTAACTATTAGCAGTATATACAGAGTATACAAATGGGGACACTGTTTGTCAGGCTGCTCTGAACAGGTTCTGGAAATGATACAAGAAAAAACTAACCATCATAAAAAGTCTGAATTTATACAGAAAGTCTACTTTAGACACATCAGAAGATAAATGGATTTTATGGTGAATTTTACAACATGCATTTTGTAGAGCTTCCTTACAATTATATGACTCATGTGTGATTGTCTCACATAAATGCAATCGCAAATAAACAAAACCTCCAGAATGTTAGCAGTATTCAGGAGACAAAACGTTGCAAGAATAAAGCATTTTTACAGTGGAGCTAGACCCCCAACACACATCCCTCACACCCCTGCTCCTAATATATATACTAACTCCAAGGTTATTACAGCACAGAGAACAAAAGAAGTTTCCAGAATACTGGCAATTTATCCTTCTGTGGAAAAGCAGACTGGCTGCATACAAGTGATGGTACAAATAAGTACTGATCATTAGTGCTTCAAAAATAAGCCTGGTACCTGTTCTGTAATTATTCCACTAGCTGTTGTCAATTAAATACTTGCAACTGTTTTGATTAAAAAAGTGCTGTTTTAATGATTTTCATAATCGATTTACAAGTTGAATAAGTCATTGAATGATTCTAGGCAAGAGGCCCTGTCTTATAAAATTATTATACTTCCAAATGTTGGCTTACAAATTGTGAAGAACATCTGTATCAGAAGTTTTCAAGGGAGAGCTTGGTGGCTTAATTAAGAGTCTTGAACCAGCAGAGGACAGAAGTGCATTTTGATAATTTTGAAAAGAAAGATATTTGAGATGAATTTACTGAGTACTGGCACACAATGAGTTTTTTTTTTTTAGCAAGTGATAGTTGTGGATGGGACAGCTAGTGATAAGATAAACACAAAATTTATTTGTGTGGTTTGCAGGACATTTATTCTGGGTAAAATTTAAGTTATAAAGAGGAGGTCATATTCCTACTTAGTGGGATTTTTTTGGGGGTGGTAAAGGAGGTGAGTCAGTTTGTCACATTGATGTTATAGGTATAAGTTTTTTTTTCCCAAAGTTATTTCAGTGTGAGTTCTGAAAGATAAGGTAGAGTCCACTTTAAACATAAACATATTTTGTTGTATGATATAGGTAATAACATTATCCAAGAAGTCTTTGAATTTTATTTATTTTTCATCATGTAATCTTTTTAGTGTAACAATTGCATATTTTTGGGCTAAGCTGGTTTGTTTTTCTGTGGCCAGTGTTATACACTGGTGAAGTCTGACTGCATTTTGGGCTATAATGAGGACAGGGACTGTCTGTGTTTAGCAGGAAGATATCATTGGCTTATATAACTAAATATAGATGGGGCAGATCAGTATTAAGTTAATTAAAGGACAACAATGGGATTCTATTATCAAATGCTCAACTTCTCTGTCCGTTTTCTACCTATGCATTGTCATTGCTATGAAAAAACAACAACACGACATTTACAATATTTTAAATTGACTGTTTCTCTCCACTAGAACAGTACCTTACTATACTGTGGTGGTTTCACTTTCAAAAAAAAATCTTTTGTCCCACCCTGGAAAAGTCTCCAATTCACTAAAGTTATCAAGGCTACTGAATACAGGTAGTTTTTGGTCAATTTCCTCCCCAAAATGACATAATCATGACCGTCCTAAAAACCCACCCATGCTGTGATGTCACAGCTCTCTGTTCCTTCCCCTACCCATACAGAAAGTAAAGGCTAGAACAAGGAAACAGACATGAGTCAAATGTCCTGCTGTGAGCTTTCAATCACAGCAGGTAACAGCTCAAATTATTCTTAGCACTTTGATAGCTAGCGAAGTTAGATGTGAATGGGGATGGGAGATGAGTCAAAATAGTACAATCTAGGCTTCATAAAAAACAAAAAAACTACAGCTTAGTCATTCTAAAGAGAAGCAACAGTAAAAATCACTTTGAAAGTCTGTTCTGTGGCATTTGCACTGTTTGTGTTTTAAGTAGTCATGGAACAGCATGACAGCATGAGATATTACTTAAAACTGATTGAAAGACCGTGTATGCATGTAAAATCAGTGTAGTGACAGGAACTTTAGAAAAAGAGGCCTGTGTGATGTAACTTTTTACAGATGGACATTGCATTGTGGGATACCTAGAGGCAGACTAAACAATGAGAATAACTTCAAGATGCCAGACCCCATGTGGTCAGAGTCAGAAATTACACACAAACAACAAGTACAAATATGACTCTGTCATTGTCCATGTTGGTGTGAATAACCTAAGATGTACCTCCCTGGACTACATGAAAAGAGACATGGAGGAGCTCTCCAATCTTGTAGCCCTGGCAGGTATGATCCTAGCCCTGAGTAGCATCCTGCCATCACCCAGAATGACACCACAGTACAAAGGACAAAATGATTGACTTCAACAATTGGCTAAGCTTCTGGTGTCATTCTAAGGGGATCCAGTATCTGTCTGCCTGAGATGACATGATCGACAGACCACAATGCTCTGCCAGAGATGGCCTTCACCTGTCACCCTTGGGATTCTGGATACTGGCTAAGGCTCTTGCCACCCCTATATTGCTTTTTTTAGGCAAGGTTCAAATAACAAATTCTCCAACGTAACAGGTACAAGCAAGCAAAATCTGAAGGTAATGCTACTCAGTGCTAGAAGTCTAAACCTCAAAATGCATTCACTCGAGGCACTCCTTAAAATGTAGAACATCGATATCTGTGCAGTGACAGAGACCTGGTTCAAGGCTCCAGAGAGCACTACTGCATTACCAGGCTATAATTCATACCATACCATTCAGCCACCTAACTTGGACCAAAACACTAAAGGTGGAGGCGTGTCCATATTTATTAAGGATTTCCACACCTCCAGGCTAGTTGCTCAGCATAATGCATCTGAGATTATCCAAGTGCAACTAACTCTGGGCAAGACTGCAATCCAAATTGTAACTTGTTACAGATACCCCACCATGCCCCAGGATTCCCACTGCTTATTTCTTGATACACTGGAAAATATTAGGGTACAACCCAACAACCTAATAATGGATGATTTCAACTACCCCACCATTAACTGGGGAAACTACTCATGTACCAAGTCTTTTGCTCAGTGTTTTCTGGAATTCATAAATTCCAACGCCTTGGATCAACTTATCCACACCCTCACAAGGGGCAGCGATATCCTAGACCTGGTCATTACCAATATGGGCAACCGGTGTTCCACACCAGAGGTCAATTCCTCATTGGTCAGATCTGACCACAAGCTAATCACCCTAGACATCCACATCCCAACCCCATCCCCATTAAGGAAACCACTGTAAAAAAGTTCTCCAAAGCTAACTTCACGCTTCCTATGACAGAAGTGGCAAACTTCACGACACCCATCCAGATGGACAATAGAGGTACGACAGCTGAATACTACACAAATGCACTTTATAAGCACTTACACAAATGCATGGATCATGCTATCCCTAACAGAACCAAGATGCTAACCTCCAAAAAAATAAAGCCAATCTGGTTGTCCCCTGCCATAAACAAGCTCTGCAACAGAAGAAAGAAACTGTTGCAAAAAAGAGTAAAATCCCATGACTGGAGGAACTTCCTGGTCAGCCCCAGTAAGAAGCTGAGATCCCTCATAAAATCCTCCAAAGCTAGTTACAAAAACAAAATCACCACTGATTCTAAAGACAACCACAAAGCATTCTATAGCTATATCAAGAATCTCAATCGCAACACTCAGATCTGCTCTGAGTTACAGCACAATGGCACTAAATATACAGAACCAACTGATATTGCCAACATCCTGGCAGATAGGTTCAGTGCTAACTTTACCCCCCTCTCACCCCCTAAAGTGCTCATATCTAACCGGAAAAATGCAAAGTTCCTGTAATCACCGTTGCACAGGTAAAATCCATACTCTCCAAAGCCAAGAACACAGCATCCATGGGACCTGACAACATCCCAGGCTGCGTTCTACATGAACTACAGAATGAACTGGCACCCCACCTAAGCACCATGTTCAATCATAGCCTCACCTCAGGCTTTGTGCCCACTGAATGGCACACAGCAATGGTTATCCCACTCCACAAGGGGGGAGCCACCACGGACCCCAGGAACTACCGTCCCATTAGCCTGACGAGCCTGGTCTACAAGGCCATGGAACGTATCATCATGGAACTTATAAACAAAGACATTGGTAATCTCCAAACTCTGGACCCCACCCATTTCCGCTTTGTAAAAGGCAGATCATGTCTCCTGAACCTGATAATCTTCTTTGAAGCGGTCACCAAAGCTGTAGACGAGGGTAAGGTGGTTCACACAGCCTATCTTGATCTCGCCAAGGCTTTTGACACCATTCCCCACTCTGGATTTATAGATAAACTCACTAAATTAAGTATAAATCCCTATGTCACAAGATGGGTTGCCAACTGGCTCACTGACAGAACCCACACTGTGAAAGTAGCAGACTCCAGATCCGACTTCAGACCAGTGACAAGTGGAATACCACAGGGTTCAGTCCTGGGTCCTCTCCTGTTTGGTATCTACTTTTCTGAAGTACAGGCAAACACAGAAGGTCTTTGGCTAATGAAGTTTGCAGATGACTGCAAACTAGGAGCCATAATCAAAACTCCTAATGATGTGGACATCCTAGAAAAGGGCCTCACTGAGACAGATGTCTGGTGTCAAAGCCATGGCCGCAAGCTCAATGCCAAAAAGTGCATTGTCATCTCCTTTAGTAAAAATTCTGTACCCATGAGGTAACAAATAGGTAGTAGTCTACTTAACACCAAAAGTGTGATAAGAGACCTTGTGACACAGGTGGACAGAAGTCCCTCGTTTGATAATCACATCACCACAGTAGTCAGGAAATCCTTCCACGTGGCACACCTCATCACAAAAGGTTTCTCATCCAGTAAAAAAGAGGTAATTTTCCCCTCTACTCATCACTCATTAAACCCATTATAGAGTACAATGCCCCTTTTGATATGTACCTCACAAGACATCTACAACAACTGGAAAGGCAGCAGAAATACCTCACAAAGAGGATTACCGGCCTCAGATAGATGCTCTACACAGACCGTCTCAAAAAACACCAGCTTTACTCCATCGCATATCACCTACTCAGAGGCGATCTCTGCCTAACATACAAAGCTATGTCAAACCCAGAGCTGTTGGACATGCTCCACTTAAAGAAATCCCAATCCCTCCAAGCTACAAGCTCTAGGGATCTAAACCTTGTCACCACAATAAACAGAACATTCTGGAAGGATTGATTCCTTTCCCAAAGGCTTCCCATACTCTGGAACTAACTACCTATCTATATCAAACAAAGCTCCTCATTAGCACTCTTCAAGAAAAAGCTTGATGATCGGATGGGAAGTAGGAAATTCACACCGGGGATCACCTCTGCGGGTCTGCTCAACAGGGGCACAGGAAAATAAATTTCTTGGGTGGCGAAAGCCAGGGTACCTTTTTGGCTAGGCTTATATAGTCCCTAGGGCCAATAGCCTAGTACCTACCTATGAACCTATGAACCTATAAAAATATTTAAAAACCTGTAAATAGTCCCATAGTGGTGTTAAAATGTAGGAAACGCCAATACATGATGAAATAAACATGTTTTTTGAGTTTGTGGGTGTGGTTCTCCTTTAATAAAAAGTGAGAATAACAAGGGCCTCCGGTACTGAGTTGTGTTATACATCATACTGTAAAGTTCTAATATGTGATAAAGATGAATCAATGCCCACTACGTAGGTGGACAGGAGATAGAATTTGAACTGAAGTTTAGCTTTTGTAGCTTCTTTAAGAGAAGTGGATGGTTCATTGTTTGAAATGCTTATTCTTACTACCAACAGACAAATGGACAGTGCAGTAGTGCAGCAGTAACATTGTTGCCTCACAGCAAGAGGTTTTCCAGTTTGATTCTATGTTGGAGTGCCTTCTTTTTAGAGTCTGCATGTCCTCTCTGCACTCATGTGGGTTTCCTCTGGGTGCTGTAGTTCCCCCATGTAACAAATATATTCATCTGGAGCATTTCTTCCTAGGCCTCCATTAAAAAATGGCTTTGTTTCAAGATGGACTTTCCCATTTAACAAATAAACAGGTATTTTTTTTGCCTTATTGTAGATAGCATCAACATTTCCCATTGTGAGAGATATATTAAGTATTTGGGTTAAAGTTTCATTAGTTAACATACCCACCATTCTTAATATTAGTGGGTATATTTTAATAACTGTTTCTTTCCATGTCTTATCACATATTCATTGAGTTTCCATATGATATTGGACAAAATATTTGAAATAGAGGGTGGGGAAGGTGTGAGCCAGAGGATATAATTCAGTGAGAGTATTTGAGGAGGTCGGTATTTATAACTGAGTATATGTATGGGTTTGTTGTCTGATAATGAATTGAGGCAACACTTTTATCTGGATATTTCAGTAATTGTTAAATAACTGCTTTGGAAGCTGTGGTTGGAGGTCTATTTTTTATATGATGTGATGGTAAATGATTTGATTAAATTCCATATTTTCTTTGGCGAAGATGCATGGTCAGTTTGCTTTTTTCTGAATTTAGAGGTTCTTGCTGAGTTTTATAGCTAATCTATAAACATTCTTGAATCTGTGTTTAGTTTGAATAAGTATGGGTTGTTTGATGACTTCTCCTGGTTCTTTCATGTTAAGCTGTGTTGCCTTATTAAAGCCTTAATATAAATATTGAGCCAAAGGCATATTGACCTCTAAGCCATCTTTGAGTTTGACTAAAACAGTAGAGGCTGTGATGAGGCAAGTTTGTCAATAAAGTAAAACAAGTCTGTTCTGAATATGTGGCTGAGAATAGAGGAGACCAGGTGATAATGTTCATCGCAGCCTGCCTGTTTTACTGTTGGTTTACCTATAATGAGTTTTGGAGGGGCAATATGGTCTTAAAGAGCAAATGTGAGGTGACTGGGCTGTAATCACTCATGCACATGGGTGTCTTTTGTGCTGAGATTGCTGATATTGAGTAGACCTATCTTTAAGAATTTGTAATTTCCTCAGTGCCAGTAGCAGGGATTTATAGTGAAGAAAGATTGCTAGGATTTGAATGAATGATTCTGGAAAAAGCAAGTTTTAGATAGGAGAATATAGCTTAATTCGGGTTTTCTGTTAGATGCATATATAATGTTCCTTGCACTTGCTTGAATGAATTGTGTAGATGAATTGTGAAGTCAGGATCATGTGCTTCCTTGATTTTTGGAGAGGAAGTATGGAACTGAATAAAAGGACATTGGGAATCCACAAGTCACAGCATGGAAAGCAATGAAATGATACACAAAACTGAAGTCTAAATAACCTCAGATGTGCCACATCTGAGATAGCGGTCTGAGGATTTCCATGTAAAAAAGAGAACATTAATTATGCTATTGTCAGGATTAAGTGTTAATTTGCTAGTGGGATATCATGCTTAAAGGTGGTGGAGAATAGACAAGACTAAATTTATTGTTAGAAGTTGAGTGTAAGGCCAGCTGGTGTAGTGCTTGTCACAACACTGTTGGTAGTAGTAGCTGTGTTTAATGTACATAACACTATTAAATAGATATAGTTGATCCCCTAATTTTACATTAGTTAACTGTCAATTTAAGTAGGGAGAGAGTAGGGAAGGGAAAGTTTATAATTGATAGTTTCAAGTAAAATTTTAAGAGTGGTGGTGGAGAAAATCTGGCAAGAGCAGAGAAAGTTAAAAGGAAAAGCAGGCACGGCTATGAATATTGTGGTTAGATAAAAAGGGATAAAGACCCACAATGCTACCAAAACAAGAATGCAGTGGATTTAACAGAGATGCCATCTAGGGTTAAAAGAGGAAAAGTTAAGCAACTGCTTCACAGACATGATAGGGGGAAATTCAGTAAAGCCTGCAGAGAATGATTTTCTGTGAAGGTATAGTGGCACGAAGCTTACACTGAAGTAAGCTGCCGTGCAATCCAGTAAACAGAGCAAAGGGGTGTGAATGAGCGTGCAGACACAGAAGTGTCCATGTCATGCAACTCACCTCATAAGAAGGTGAATTGCATGCAAATGAGGGTGCTAGAGTAATCAAGAAAGCAGATAGGCAGTCCTACAGACCCGGTGTTGGTGTCTGAAGTGTACATGGAAAATATCCATGTACAAAAAATAAAAATGGAACAGGGGCTGTAAAAGCCCATTTAGAATGTCAGGAATTGCATAATAGGCATAGTTATATTCAAAACTATGCCATGTGTGTACAAAATATCACGCAAAGTAATGTAATAAATAATTTTTTTTAGTACTCATATTATGTTTGCACAGATCCGCGGTGGTGGTGCTGTGGTAGCATTGTCACCTCACAGTAAGATGCTGTCTGGTTCGATTCACAGCTAAAGCGTCTTCTGCGTGGAGACATGCGTGAATGGGCGTACCTTCATTGAGGCTGTGTGTCAGGGCTGGTAACTTGGAGTGTAAAAATCAACTACCAATCATTAGCGGACCGGAGTTCGGCTGTCTGACCCCTAACCGGGAAAAGCCGAAAGATACAAACATTATGTTTGCACAGTGCGCAGCAGCACGCAAATGTGCCGTTATGCAAAAAAAATATTAAAAAGTATAAAAAGTAAAAATAAAAAATATGTGAGGATAATGCATTATAGAGCCCTGCATGGAGTATGTACAATGGCAGATTTCAGAGGTTGAATAGTGGAGTATCCAGGTTGTGTGCACTGATCTGTATGCAAATGAGCCGGGGTTACTGAAGAGCTAAAATGGGCTACTGTGTCCGCAGATAAAATCCGTGTAGCACCAGAACCATGTTGGTGTCCACAGAAGAGCTAGCCGACATCAAAAGGCTGTGTGTTATTATATGTATATGCTGACTGGAGCTCAGCGGCACCCATTTGGATTGCACTCCTCTCAGCTAAGCAGGGGAGTGTGAGTCCAGTGTTGCTAACCGTTGTTTAACTATGGGGCATGTATTTTAGCTGGGTTGAGCTATGCTAAACATGCCTATGCATGGGTAGTGTGTCCAGACTGCTGAGCATTGTTTATACATGTGGCATGGGTTTGTGCGCAGTGCCACAGTACTTAGCAGGGGAGGCAGTTTAAAAAAAAAAAGGAAATTGCCTGGGAAAGTCAATCATACAGAAAATACTGATAACCCCTGCTCCACTTACACTGGCCCATTCAAACCTCTCAGTGATGTACCTGGCAGGCGGAATGCTTCATAGTTAGCCAGTCTGCAACATTGGAGTACAGACTTGGGAATTTTACCTGACTGCTCTGCTACATCTGTATGTGCTAGACATTGAGGTCAGTGCTGATGCTGCTGCTGACAATAGGTCTAGACAGAGAAGGAGAAGAGTGTTCAGGCTCAGGGTAACCTTCCAGTAGCTACATGAGCTGGAGATTGTAGAGCACTACAGGGTGGACAGGGACATACTACAAGAACTCACTGAGCTCTGCTGCCTTCATATCAGACCCAGAGTCAACAGAGGAGAACCCATCCCAGTGGAAACATAGGTATGTGTAGCCCTTAGAATACTAGCTACAGATACTTTTCAAACACCAACTGGAGACCCAAAGCATCTGCATCCAGGGTACTGCACCAGTTCCTGGCTGCCATGCTAACACATGCCAGTGAGCACATTAATTTACCCTGCACACCTGAGGAGAGGGCCAGCACTATGCATCTCTTCTACTGTGTTGCACACTACCCTGAGGTACTAGGTGCCATAGATTGTACTCAAGTACACATTAAAGCACCGGCCAATGAGGAGGGTAGAGTCTATGTCAACCACAAGGGGTATCACTCCATCAACTGTCAGGTCGTGTGCAATGCCCAGGGCCTTATCATGAATGTGCTTGCTGGCAGCTCTGGCAATTATTATGACTCCCATATCTGGCATGCATCACAGCTGTACCAGATGTTTGCCAGGGAGGACATCCTGTGCGGCCATCTAATGGAGGATGCTGGCTATGCACTGGAAACTTGGTGATGATATCCATCAGAAATGCACACACACCTACCAAAGAATGCCATAATGAGGAACACACAAATTAGGAATGTCATAGAGTGTGTTTTTTGGCTGCTCAAGTCAGGGTTCCAGTGCCTTGATAATTCTGGTGTAGCACTGCAGTACTCTTCAGCCACATGTGCATAAATGTTCACAGTATGTGCCGTGCTATACAATATGATCCTGCAGAAACAGCTGTGGCAAGATCATCACAAGGAAGGGACACACAGCTCCCACCAGTGCCAAGGTCCCCACAGCCACACCCACAGGGGGACTCGGAGGAAGAACTCCCTGAGGCTGTCCCTGTAGGTAGATGTAGGTGTGCCCAGTATTCCCTAGTTTTGGCAAAGAGGTAATGCATAGCACATGCACTGACAACCTAAGGTCCTAGGGACTGACACCTTACTCCAACTCGCATACATATTAAAAAGTATGGCAGCCACAGCACACAACCTGTACCTTACCATGTATTGGCTGTGTACTGTGTGCATCAGACAGAGTCAGCCCTAGAAAACAGGTATCACAACTGCTGTGAGCACAAGGTAAGTCACTCTCTATTACAACAAATGTGCGGGTACTAGACTATGGTTACATATGTATGGACCTGCTGCATTTATGCAAGGAAATGGAGAGAGCAACTGGGCTACTTGCAGAGAACAAACAGCTGTGTAGACAACAGGTAGTCTGTCCAGTAGTGACTGCATCATAATATGCAGTAGGCCACAAGGCAGTAATACCCATGGCAGTATGTAGGGGAAGTGCCAAATAGCGGGGGCATAGGACAGATGCACGACTCACAATGCTACAGTCCCTTACTCCCAACACATCAGTATTCACTTACAAGTGCAGTACCACAGTATATGTTTTCAAGGATATATCAGCAGTCCACACACTCCCAGAGCTGTCGCAGACAACCTGGCTACATGTCCTATTTTTCACAATATGCAGGGGTCAAAGTGTACATGTCTGTCTGCTGTTTATAGTGTGAGGAATTAAAATTCACTTTCTTGTGACTGTTGTGGCTCAGTGGGCTAAGTACATTAGTATGGTTGAAGGTGTTTGTGGTTCAAAGCTGGCTGCACCTACAACTTTTGCATGTGAGGTACTCCTATGACATGAGTCCCACACACTGTTAATATTTTGTAATCTGTTACTGCAAGAAAGCTGGACAAAACCAGAAACAATGGAGGGACAAAGTGCCAAACCTACACACATAATATATGCTCTGAGTAACTGAGAAGGTGGCTAGTATAACAGCAGGTTGCAACAGAGCAGCAGGATGTAAAGGCCATCAAATGACTGTGTCAGTATGGACACCAATTCAGAGGGCACCATTTAGTAGTATATTACCAGAAAAACACAACTTTCTGATAGAGCATTGCAGACATATGGGGCGGAATGCTGGACATCCTGCAAAAGATATACAGCCAGAGATATGTAACCCTGTGTGTGGTGTTACATCATGTATCCCAGTCAAAGCATACTTACAACCACTTAGAGCAGGAAATATGGACAAAGCCATGAACAGGAGTTGAACAAAGGCTCAAATATAAGGAGAAGGCTTAACTAGTAACCAGACAAATGTAGAAAGTGGAGAGAAAAACAGGTTGTGCACTAGCATGGATTCTCTGGTGTGTATGGAGACAGTAACTCAAATTTCTGTCATCAGTTCCTAACGTCAATCTATAATGATTTGCCACTGATGTACCAGAAAATCACAATGCTATGTAAAATGTACTACACATACAATGCAAAACCCTGGACAGTGTATTACAATCTTTACAGACGCTAGGTATGAGTCATATATTACGTTCAGCACACAGCCAGGGAATCCCTTGGACATAATATCAGGGAGGTGCTGGACTGTTGAATTAGGTGCAGCAGCCAATTGGCTGTAGCACACAAAATCTCGGACTGCAGTACAGGTAGGTCTGGCCTAGAGTCACCTTGTAAGTACTGACAGTCACACTGGGTATGCTGCTACACTTAGCTAGTGTCAGCCCATGTCTGATGCCTCATCTGCCTAAAGAACTGAGATGTGAAAATATCTCTGTGCATGCAGACAGCTATGTACACGTATTTGTCTCTCCCTATCCCCCTCAGACATGATTACCCTTATCTATCAGTACTTGGCGCGCACACACACACACACACACACACACATATATATATATATATATATATATATATATATATATATATATATATATATATATATATCTTTATTTGGTACTACCTGCACTATTGTGTATGGTAATCCACACACATACACCTAGAGGTGAGGAGCCACAACTGCTTTACACATACCACATTTTATTTCTAATTCCATGCACAACACACAAGCAGACTACAACATACACAGACAAAACAGGCTCTTTATAACATGCACTACAGCTACATCATGTTAATGTTGCCAGTACTAAACACCTGTGCAATAAGCAATATGTCAATGTATGTGATAGACCTATACCTAAAACAAAGTGCATCTGTCTTGAGCATACTATGCCATTTCCAGTATCACTGTGTCAGGTATGTTTCATCTCCATATTGTGTGTGAACAGGTTTCTGTGAGCGATTGCCTCCTGTATTGCAGACTACGTAGACCTTCTCAAAAATAAGTTCAAATGTGTTACTGCTCCTGCAAATACACAACTGTCATTACCCATTCAATGCACGTCAGTAACCCCTCCGAAATAGGACATACAAGTTTTGTACTCTGGCTAAGCATAACAGTTGTGCTTAGGGCAAAATGACAGCCATTAACATTCTTAGGGTATATATATGATCCATACAACAACAGTGTCACACTTACCAGGTACAGAACCTTGGACTCTGGCCACACCTGATGTACCTATGGAAATGTGAGGGGAAAGGTATTGTCAGCAATACCAAATGTGGCATTGCTATAGGGTAATATGTGTGAATATCAACATGTACAATAGCTAATGTAATACTGCCTACATTGTTGACATTCTGAGTATGCGAATACAACTGTGCATTAAAACCAAACCACTCCCCAATACAGATAGACCTGACACTCGTGTACTGCTATGCAGATGCTGCCACATTGACTGATACAGTATTACAGTGATGAGCTCAGGAAGCTTCCCTAGACACTCCTCTGTTGTGGATGCTGTGGCACCCATCTCCATGATGTAGGAGGTGATGGATGCTTGGGAGCTGGTGGTTGTTCCCAGGTTTGCCTGGAAGTCCTCTGTGGCTGAGAGTGGTTGTTCTGCTGCAGGCCCTCCAGCAGTGGAAGCATGGTCCCTGGCCACAGGAGCAGCCCTTTGCCATGTACTGTAGCATTGACCATATCTGTTGTCCAGTGTTGGATCTGCTCATAGGTACTGTCCTTTAGGCCTACTTGGTCGACTACTGTGATGAGGTCAACTCACAGTGCTGCATGTTGGTCCCGATGCTGGCAAGTTCTGGACAGCAGAATTTTGCAATGCAGTCTGAGGTGGTTGCTCCTGCGATAGATCCTTTCTGAAAGACAACAAGAGGGGAACACATCACAGGACCAGATACATCAATGTCCCCTGTGTACAGATCTTGCACATCCAAATTGGCCTGCACTATCTACTGCTACCTCCCACGCCATACTCCTCAGTCTATCAATACATTATCACCAACATAGTAGCAATACTGGTTGTGTTCCTTAGTGTCATGACAAAGTGTGCTGTATGCCTCCAAACCCATCAATGCCATCTACTGTGGTGTGTCCCTTGTGGGCAAAGTGCCACTACTGTGTCCCACAGCCAGTATCAGACTCATAGGTGTGCGTTATTACAACTATATGGGGACAGTCCAGCAACATCAGTGTGCTACAATGGCAGACAGCAATGCACCCCTGCTATAGTATATCCTCCCTGTAGGCATCATACCTGTCCAGTACACAGATGTTTGCTGAATGTGTATGTATGCCTGATGTATGTGGTGCTATTGGCAAAACATGTGGATGTCTGGCAAGTGGTTGGCCAATAATTGATGGTTGTTTTCAGAATATAGAGAATCTGGCTATCACACACCAGAACCCTCAGAAAACAGTTATGCTACAGTAATATCTGTTACTCTATTCATACTCTTACTTTGGATGATTAATATGTACACTGTTGCTGAGGTTTGGCCTGAACCCCCCCAGTAATGATGGCTATGACCTGACATCCTGCGGGGAGTTGCCAGGTATGTTAGCCATAGCTCTCAAGCACTGACATATGAATGTCGACTAAACTGTGACCTAGCCAGAGTATATCTGGGACAGTCAGGGACACATTTACAATGTCTGAACTATGCCTGTGTGACATTCACAGAGTGAGAGGAGCTGTATGACAGTAGATCATGTGATATGACAGGTGTGTCCACCCTTACTTACTGTCAATATGTCTAACACATAATCCATTAGAATTCGTACAGGAGCCAGACATTGTAGGAGGGAGTGAAAGGGCCACAGCTGTGATGTAATTCACAGCAGGCACAGTTGAGAGGCATGTCGGACAGGACACTATCACCAAGATGTCATCCCCAAAGATGTACTACAGGCCTACTGTTGTAATCCCTATTCCCCATAACTGCATCCGCCCATCTGCATCCCATTATATGGGGACTTGTATTACATACCTGGTAGAGTGATGTAATCCTTTTGTGCACAAATCCCCAAGAAAAAATGCTTCCAAAATCACCGTCTTTCTTGGTAAAGCAAGCTACAGACCTGTTTTCCATATGCAGCTGCTTGCCTTTTATAGGTAATGCTCAATAATAGGTGATTGCCTGTGCACCAGTCTGTGGCTCACACTTGCTAATTGCATCTAGAACAGCTAGGTTGCACTTTCATTAGCCAATGATATGGCACAACTGTGCAATATTTAAAGCCTTCATGTAGACTTGGCCCCTTTGTTAGTCTGTGAGATGGACATTATTGAGGTGTGGAGACTACAGCATCACAAAGGATAGGTACAACTACTGTCCACTGTTGAGATTTATGAGGTATGTCCACAGTTTTGCATGCTATGTTTGGCAATTTCAAGAGACTTTATAATTATCTGGCAGTTCATTGTTAAACATTGTGGGTTGAGGTCAGTAAGGGGGAAGAGACATGTGAGTGTCAGACATCATACCTGTCAGAATATGCATGCTGCTGCAGGAGCTGCTGGTCTATCATCTCTGTATGTTTGTAGGGGCAGACTGTGACACATTTCCCTGTCACTTGACCTTTGGCACCCATCCCTTTATGTATGGGTGTTGTGTGGATCCCTTGTTCTAGGGGGTTGTGAGGTATGGTATGTCTGTGGCAGGCAACTTAACATACAGCTGCATATGTTGCAGTCAGCAGCTGCTGCTTTTTGCCCAGGACTCATAGTGGGGAGTGTGAACACTTTGGTGGACAGCAAGCTGTATGTGTCACTGAGGGATCAGTGTCAGCTCTGTCATTACAGGACGGCCAGGGTGAGGGTAGCCATAAGAGTCCAGTCGAGGCATGTGGTTAAGGTACATCTGTTATGTAACAGTGTTAATCAGAAAATAGTAGTCTATATGAATATGTGCAGTGTGTCCCTACCTACAGGCCTTTGACTTGCTAACATGGGTAGCAGTGAATTCAGTAGCAGCAACATGTTTTGGTGAAAATTGCATGACTTAGTCATTATTTCCTGTATTCACAAGAATATAACTGAAGTGCAATGCACTGGATTTGAACCCAAAACTGTGGGTGGCAAAATGTACTGCATGCAAGGTATTTAACAGACTGCACTACTGAGTTGGTGGTGCAACAGCTGTATTTGCAAGATATATAGGCATGCATACAGTCTGGGAGAACTGTAAATTTCTGGTTCCATGCCATTCTCTTCGGAGTAGTGCACTCTCGGAGTTGGTATATTTTAGTAGCAGGGGGGTGTGGGGGATGATGGGGGGCTTGCCCCATGCAAAAATGTGAAATAAGAAGTTTTCAAGTTTTTTTTTTTAGTTCAATATTGCAGAACTTTGATCCTCTGGTTCTTGATGATCAGAGGTTTTGATGTTCTGCAATTTCCATACTCTGAAGGGGACCCTTCTGCTGTTGAGAGTTTAGATTCCATACTATAGATTTGTGTGCATTCCTCTCACAGATGTTTATGTTCTAGTTAATAAAATGTATTTTTATTAGTGCAGTGATGCACTTTGACTCCTCAAAAATTTAACAGCACCACACTAAACCGATTTGCGCCAACTTACAGGTCAAATATATAAAGCATCTAAATGCATGTATATAATCCTGTAAAGATATTTAGCAGTTTTTTTGGCACTAGTTCAAGCCCTCTCCACAATGAAGTTACCTCTCCACTTAAATATTCTTATTCCAAGTTCAGTGCCCCTCACAAGCTTGTAAAACATAATATACAAATGTCTGTCCCTTTCTTCAAAAGGTTTTGCTCTTACTGACCATATGAAACCATACATTTCAACAAGTTCACTCCTAAATGAATCCTATTTCCAATTTCCCGTTTTTACAGTACCTGACTTTTCTTTTAATTAAGTGATGGTATAGTGAATGAAGATGGTTTGTATGAATAAGAAGCTGAAAAATTTTTAATGACATTTACTATAGCATTTTGGGATTCATTTCCTTTTGTTTTGTTCAGCAATTTAAGGGGAAGCACTGCTGCTGTTGCAAAAAAACATATCACTTAGATATTTCACACTATTTTTATTTCTTATTAACATAAACAAAAAGGCAAATAAGTATTTACTGCATTAGGATATTAAGAAAATAGGATTTCTTATATTCTGCACCACCACCTGTACATTGTGCAAAATTAATGCAACAGAAAACTTAAACTGATGCATGAGTGAAACAAAATGGAATTATAGCCTAAATTATGTATTGACAATCTATGCACTTTTTGGACAATAATCTGTAGTAATCCTCAACACCTAGCAAGATATGGTCTACCATGTATGTTAGAATGCATTGTGCAGAAATAAGTTATTTGTTAATGAAACATGTTACGTCTGTTAACTAGTGCCTTTATATGTGATCATTCTTACCGACTCCCATCATTGCCACATTCATAACTGCTCCTATTGGTTACATCCTGGTATTGAGAAAGAAGAGTAAAATAATTACTATGTTAAAATATTCCAGCTTTGTCTTACATACTACATAGTTATACAATGGATAAGGCCTTTAGCAGCAGAGTTCTGATAAGTTTATTGTACCTAATTATTATAGGGGGTATACACTTTATATGAGGCAGACAGGATCGCACAACAACCTTATAGTATATGAGTATGTTAGTGAACAGCTTTCTACTAGCATGATGTATTAATTGATCTTCATGCTTCTGCCATCCTTTCAGGCGGTAGACAGTACCCACCAAAGTTATGCTTCAGACCCGAGTATAAAAATATTTAAGAATTAGGAGAAAAGGAGATGCATATTTATTACTGCTAGCATTTTCATAAAAAGCAGGGTTGTGACAGTGTTCAGAATTCATTCAAATATATAGTAAATCAATGCTTTTTATTTGATGGTTGCTGTCATTAATGGCACAAAAATATGAACAGCGCAAGTTGCCTTTATGTCTTCTGCTATTATTGTTATACAAAAAAGAAATTTCCATTGTTAATTTATTGTTGTGCAAGTTCTGCTGCAATGAGCAAATTCCAGAACATAATGTGGAAAAAGGATGAAAAAATAACATATCATAAACTGTAAAATATCGTCCTGAAAACATAATACCTCAAATGATCTTGGTCTTTTCTCTGTACAAGGATGACTTCCCAGAAAAAAGACCACAGCAGTATTACATTAGTTCTGTTCCGTAATTGATATCAGGTCATGTTTACATGTTTTTTATTCCTTTGCTACTTTTTTCCATCTGTTAGCACAGTGGAATGAATACAAATAGGATAATATAGTGCCATAAAAGGTCCTTCCTGAAAATGCTTGTCAATCAGGAGAGGTATCTCATTCATACCTGCTGCAGCAATTTCATGGTTTATGTGTTCAGAATTATCTCCAGCATTATTTCACTAAATCAGTTGACAGAAAATACAGTTTCATCATTCCTCATAACTGCTATAAGTTAGGCATAGAAATATTGTATTGCCCTCAGACTCCTTCTCCATGGAGACTTGATTAGTTGCCTAATATATTCTTAATCGGATATTTACACATAAATAAACTGTTAAATAGCTGAATTAATGTTGCATTAAAATTTCATATTTAATATATTGGAACCAGTATCAGTTTATCTGGACTGGAATTCATAATGATCTACTTGGGAGTGCAACTCATTTTGATCAAATACTTCAAACTGGGTTTCAGAGCAAATTAACAATTTATAGCTATGAAAGTACCATACAGTTATAAACCTCATTCAAAGGCAGTTTAACATTTATAAACTGCAGTAGGGGTAGTGGTGCAAGGTGACATGCCATGCTAGGTGCTATAGCTCTCTCATAGTGTACATGATGTTAAGAGCTGAGCCATGACATGTCGTTGGGAGAGTGTTGCATGCACTCCTACACACACACACACACACACACACACACACACACACACACACACACACAGATTGTAAACATACTCATGCTCATGTAAACACACAAAAACACAGATGTATGAACATACACATGATCACGGACACAGGTACAAAAACACATAATGCGCACAAACACACACATGCAGACACATAGAGAAGCACACACACACATGCACACACACACACACACACACACACACACACACACACACACACACACACACACACACACACACACACACACACACACACACACACACACACACACACACACATTACTGCCCAATCTAATATTTACTTTGTGAAAGACAAAAACACAGGTAGCAGATGAACAGCTCGGTCTTCACCTCAGAGCCAATAGTATATATAAAAGGTCAAACTGCCACAGTAGAAGGAAAATTCTTTATTGCAAGGACAAAGTGAGCACTTTCATGACCTTCCAGGTCACTTCATCAGAAAGTCATGAAAGCACTCACTTAGTCCTTGCAATAAAGAATTTTCCTTCTACTGTGGCAGTTCGACTTTTTATACATTCTAATATTTACTTCAATTACAGTAGCCTTAGTCTGGCTTCTGTTTGACAACTGTCAAATCAGCTGCCAAATTGCGCATATGCCAGCTTGTTTAACTGCCCAGAAAAGAACACTGCCCTTTCTTAGATGTAGTGCTGCTATTACAAGGGAAGCTGTATTTGTGTAAAGTTTGACAAAGTCTGCAGAATTACATGAAAATGAATGGATGAGAATATTGTGCAACCTAAGCAATACAGTGAGAGCTGTACTTCTGTAACAGCAAAAAGACAGACAGGCAGATAGACAGACAGACACACAAAAACAGAAACACAAACACACACACACACAATCATCAACAAAGATCTGTAAATAATTTAATGCATTTATAGCATTATGTAGGCACACCATCACACAATCCAAGTATCATATGCATTCTTGTACTTGTTCAGGTACACAGTCTGCATGGGACTACTTACTATCATTGGTTTCCTGACTGAATTTTCCCACTCATTTCAGTAATTGTAACATTGCTACAACCTTCATGCTCATTCATATTTCAAGCACTGCTATTCAGGAATATTGTATAATATGAGCATCTATGTGTCCTGTACTTTACAGGAGTATGGAAGGATCCTTGCAAAGCAGCAATCTGGGTATCATGGGGGATAATTATCATAGGCCATAATCTAACATTCCCCCATTAACATAATGACCATGGCTTCTATGAATCACAAACACCTTGTGTTTTATTCAAAGCTACTTTTGTAGTACACATGGTGTTTATGAATTTCAGGTACCATCTCCGCCCAAAATATAAAGGAATCTTCCCTGAATGCAGAAACTTATAATATTGAGAACAGAAATTTGTCCAAAAACTAGTGCTTTAAGTGTGTGGGAAGGACTCTCCACTCCACCACAACATCTGTCACTTTATACACTCATGTCTGAGGTCATCATTACTCAGAAAAAAGGAAAACACTTGGCTTCTGAAAAATTTGTAAGGTATCTGCCTTCCACATGTCTGGCAAATTCAGGGAAAAGCTAGATTTTCAAAAGATAGTGCATCAATTAATATGATCCAAGATCTTGTGATTCAGCAGAAGAAATTACAATGATATTGTCAATATTACACACAATAAGCAAATGTTTAATTTTTGCTTACTCTATTATTTAATTGCTCGCAAGTTGCATCATATCACTTTGCCAAATAAAGATGAAAAAATGTCTGTAAATAAAAGACATTATTTTAAGCAATCTCTGAAATTCTCCTTAAAATCTATAGTTTTATACCTCTCAGTAATTTCAAGTTGCATGTCCCAGAATTATTTTACATATTTTATAAAATTCTTGGTTACTGTATAGTGCAGTCCAGAACTAATCGAAGGAAGGACACTGAGCAAACTCGGAGCTATAATATATAACATTAAGTATCCTGTTTTTTGTTTATTTTGTTCTTTATTTCTTTGTTATTTATAGCACTTTGTTTACTGTGTATTTTTCTAGCTAGTTTCACTGTGTGTGAGGTATTAACTGGAAATTGTCCACTTTTATTAAGCATCTGTTGGGTTGTTTGTTTCTGATAACTTGTTGCAGTTAAACTCTTTTTTCTAGAGGCTCCTTTAGCTGTTTAAAACTTTCATTTAAAGGCTCACTGCTGCTTTTCAGCTGTGAGAAACATTTCTGCAGTATGTTTCTAAGTAGTGGGGATATTTGTAGCATTTCCATATTCAGGCTTGTATTTGGGCCTAGTGTTTGTGGAGGCTGTGTGTCTGAGCACATATTCAAGGACATCTTGGTTTAGCCAAAGCCATCGGGCATTTCAGTGAGAGAGAATTGTTTGAGGTCATTGACTGACTGAGGTCACCTGGACCACAGCTTAGACTAAGGACCTCATTGGTTCTTTTGAGATTTCTTTCTTAAAAGCTGTCTCAGGTTTCAACTTTCTGTTACCTAAGAAGTTCAGTTGTGAGTGTTCTGCCATTTCACACTGAGCTAATCGAAGGAAGGACATTGAGCAAACTCGGAGCTATAATATATAACATTAAGTATCCTGTTTTTTGTTTATTTTGTTCTTTATTTCTTTGTTATTTATAGCACTTTGTGTGCTGTGTATTTTTCTAACTAGTTTCACCGTGTGTGAGGTATTAACTGGAAATTGTCCACTTTTATTAAGCATCTGTTGGGTTGTTTGTTTCTGAAAACTTGTTGCAGTTAAACTCTTTTTTCTAGAGGCTCCTTTAGCTGTTTAAAACTTTCATTTAAAGCCTCACTGCTGTTTGTTTCCCATCCTCCCTCCCTGTTGGTATAGTGTTTTTATAGTTGGTGGCTTTGCAGTTGCCCACCCCTAGTGTAAATTTGATCTGGGACCCTCCTCCCAGTCTAGTGTCATTACCTCATTCTACCCAGTACAGGGAGAACATTTGAGAAGGCCAATCATCTTAGTTTCTGCTACTCCTTTCTCTCTTTCCAATAAAAAAAAAAAAAAAAAACTTTTTCTAAGCTTGTTTCCTGCCTTTCCTGTGGGTAGTCTAGCCTGGATATAGATTTGCTGTGTCCAGGACTATTTGTAGGCTTCTAGGGCATAAGCCTTTCTGTGTTGGAGGGAAGCCTTCTAGCTTAATTTTGTTTCTTAGAACTGACGCCATAGAAACACAAGCTGTTGGCTTGCCCAATGTGTCCATCCAGAATGAGATGAAAGTAAGATACGTTACTTCGTTCAGTACAAAAACACCATGTATTAAACGTATTATCCATAAGAATTGGCTAATCTTGATGGCATCTGAAGAGTTAAAAGCAATGCTGGGCAATGTCCCATTTTTTGCATATCGTAACATGAGAACCCTCAAGAGTGTCCTCTGTTACAAAGATTTTCCTACAAATATCACAACGCATCCATCCAGCACTATGGGCACACGAAAATGTTATAATTGCTCGTGCTGTGATGACATTGATGATGAACATTTAGGTATCTTTGAACACCCAGTCAGTAAGAGGCTGTTTAGGTTCAATGTAACTGCTACTTGTGTTACCACCCACGTGGTTTACCTTGCTACCTGTGTATTATGCAACTCTTTCTATGTGGGTAAAACCACGTGTAAACTTAAAGATAGGATCACAGAAGACAAGTCTGTAATCCGAAGATGTGTGGACGCTAATGCTTTATATAAACACAGGCTATGTTTTGGTGAACAGCATGTATTTAAATTTAAAGCTATAGACCATGTTTCACCCTCACCCAGAGGTGGTGATATCAATAACAAATTAGAAATTAAAGAATACAACTGGATAATTAGATTGATGGGTGACTCACCCCCTGGTTTGAATAGTACTGTCAGCCTTAAACCTATTTTGGTTAGAATGAGTAGATCCAGACTATGAGATTTTCTCTTTATGTATATGATTGTACATGTGATTTTTAGGTTAAAACTTTGCTTTTTTTTAAAATATACATTCTTCCTTTTTTAAATGTTTTTTGTTTTCATGTATGCATTATGCTGTTGCATTTTTTAGCTTTGCATATTTATTTATTTCTACATGTTTTGTTTTAATGATTGGGTCATGTGACTTCTTGGCTGCCGGTCATATGACTTTTTTAGACCTATATATACTCTGCATTTGCATTTGTATTTTCAGTATTGATAAAGGATTTTATCCGAAAGCTTTGCTCTTCACATTAAAGTGTTTTTTCTACTGAGAACGTTGTTTGTTTTGCTGGACCTCTTGGCATTTGTGTTTGGACAGTTTCTTAGAGCTAGCCAGTTTTTTGTTTCAGCACTTGTTCAGAACTTATTGTAAGCACTAAATAAGCTACAAATTACTACAGCACTCAACTTTCCTCACTGTCTAGAGGAAAACAGTTTCTAGTACTTATCAAATAAGCACCTATCCAGACATGTCTAAGGGTCAGCTCCTGATGTTTTCTCCTGTTTACCTGATGAATATGGGCATCTTGGGGCAATGCAGTAATTGTCTCATGTACACAGACAACCCTCTCCTCCTACCACCCAACACTACAACCTGTGAAAGATGCACTTATATAGCCAAACTGGAAGCAAAGCTCTCTTCACCCAAGACTGGACTAGACAGTCAAGAGGAGAAGGTAAACACTTGCACCACACCACACTCAGCACATAGTCCCTCAAAACCTACACCACCAAAACACACACATAGAAACACAAAACACACACCTACATTCGTGGAGGCTCTCAGTAAAAAACCTGCCCAAGCAATAGGGACCTCCAAAGCAGAAACACAAGCAACCTCCACCCCCCAACATAACCCAAATGACACATGGCCCACAAACTCAGTGTGCCACTCAACCACAGCCCATAAGGCATAACAGTGTACCCAACACTCTAGTCATAGGTGACTCTATACTCAGGCATACTGATGTTCCACTCACCAGGCTAAACAAGGAGAAAGTTACTGTCAGCTGCCTGTCGGGTGCCAGGATCCGCCACATAATGCATGCACTCAGGTCACTCCACAACAAGTACAAATATGACTCTGTCATTGTCCTTGTTGGTGTGAATGACCTGAGACGTACCTCCTTGAACTACATGAAAAGGGACATGGAGGAGCTGTCCGATCTTGTAGCCCAGGCAGGTATGACCCTAGCCCTGAGTAGCATCCTGCCATCACCCAGAATGATACCACAGTACAAGGACAAAATGATTGACTTCAACAATTGGCTAAGCTTCTGGTGTCATTCTAAGGGGATCCAGTATCTGTCTGCCTGGGATGACATGATAGACAGGCCACGATGCTTTGCCAGAGATGGCCTGCACCTGTTGCCCCTGGGATTCTGGATACTGGCTAAGACTCTAGCCACCTTTATAGTGCCTTTTTTAGGCAAGGTTCAAATGACAAAACTAACAGGCACAGGCAAGAAGAATCTGAGGGTATTGCTACTCAATGCTAGAAGTCTAAACCTCAAAATGCACTCTCTCGAGGCACTCCTTAAAACGGAGAACATCGACATCTGTGCAGAGACAGAGACCTGGTTCAAGGCTCCAGAGAGTACCCCTACATTACCAGGCTCTAATTCATACCACACCTTTCGGCCACCTAACCTGGACCGAAACACTAAAGGCGGAGGTGTGCCCATATTCATTAAGGATATCCACACCTCCAGGCTAGTTGCTCAGCATAATGCATCCGAGATTATCCAAGTGCAACTAACTCTGGGCAAGACCGAAATCCAAATTGTAGCTTGCTACAGATCCCCCACCATGCCCCAGGATTCCCACTCCTCATTTCTTAATACACTGGAAAATATTAGGGTACAACCTAACACCCTAATAATGGGCGATTTCAACTACCCTACCATTAACTGGGAAAACTACTCATGTACCAACTCTTTTGCTCAACATTTTCTGGAATTCATAAATTCCAATGCCATGGATCAACTTATCCACACCCCCACCAGGGGCAGCAATATCCTAGACCTGGTTATTACCAACATGGGGAACCAGTGCTCCACACCAGAGGTCAATTCCTTGTTGGTCAGATCCGACCATAAGCTAATCACCCTAGATATCCACATCCCTCCACCACCCCCCATTAGGGAAACCACAGTAAAAAATGTCTCCAAAGCCAACTTCATGCTTCTTAAGACAGAAGTGGCAAACTTCACGACACCCATGCTGATGGACAATAGAGGTATGACTGCTGAGTCCTACACAAATGCTCTTACATGAGTGCATGGATCGTGTAATCCCTAACAGAACCAAGATGCTATCCTCCAAAAAAAAGGAAGCCAATCTGGTGGTCCCCTGCCATAAACAAACTCTACTACAGAAGAAATAAACTGTTGCAAAAAAGAGTAAAATCCCATGATTGGAGAAACTCCCTGGTCAGCTTCAGTAAGAAGCTGAGATCCCTCATAAAATCCTCCAAAGCTAGTTATGAAAACAAAATTGCCACTGACTCTAAAGACAACCACAAAGCATTCTATAGCTATGTCAAGAATCTCAATGGCAACACTCAGATCTGCTCTGAGTTACAGCACAATGGCACTAAATATACAGAAACAATGGATATTGCCAACATCCTGACAGATAGGTTCAGTGCTAACTTTACCCCGCTGTCATCCCCTAAAGGGCCCATCTCTATACCATAAGAAAGCAAAGTTCCTGTAATCATGGTTGCACAGGTAAAAAACACACTATCCAAAGCCAAGAACACAGCATCCATGGGACCTGACGACATCTCAGGCTGTGTTCTACATGAACTACAGAACGAACTGGCACCCCACCTAAGTACCATGTTCAATCATAGCCTCACCTCAGGCTATGTGCCCACTGAATGGCGCACAGTGACAGTTATCCCACTCCACAAAGGGGGAGCCACCACAGACACCGGAAACTACTGACCCATTAGCCTAATGAGCCTGGTCTGCAAGGCTATGGAGCATATCATCATGGATCTTATAAACAATGACACTGATAATCTCCAAACTCAGGACTCCACCCAGTTCGGGTTTGTAAAAGGCAGATCATGTCTCCTAAACCTGATAGACTTCTTTGAAGCAGTAACCAAAGCCGTAGATGAGGGTAAGGTGGTTCACACAGCCTATCTAGATCTCGTCAAGGCTTTTGACACCATCCCCCACTCTGGAATTATAGATAAACTCACTAAACTAGGTAAAAATCCCTATGTCACAAGATGGGTTGCCAACTGGCTCACTGACAGAACCCACACTGTGAAATTAGCAGACTCCAAATCCAGCTTCAGACCAGTGACAAGTGGAGTACCACAGGGTTCAGTCCTGGGTCCTCTCCTGTTTGGTATCTACTTTTCTGAAGTACAGGCCAACACAGAAGGTCTTTGGATAATGAAGTTCGCAGATGATTGCAAACTAGGAGCCATAATCAAAACTCCAAAAGATGTGGACATCCTACAAAAGGGCCTTGCTGAGACAGATGCCTGGTGTCAAAGCCATGGCCTCAAGCTCAATGCCAAAAAGTGCATTGTCATTCCTTTTGGTAAAAACTCAGTACCCATGAACTACTACATAGGTGGTAGTCTACTTAACACCGAAAGTGTGATAAGAGACCTTGGGACACAGGTGGACAGTACTCTCTCCTTTGATAATCACATCGCCACAGTAGTCAGGAAATCCTTCTATGTGGCACACCTCATCACAAAAGGTTTCTCATCCAGGAAAAAAGAGGTCATTGTTCCCCTCTACTTGTCACTCATTAGACCCATTATAGATTACAATGCCCCTTTTGGTATGTACCTCACAAGACATCTACAACAACTGGAAAGGCTACAGAAATGCCTCACAAAGAGGATTACTGGCCTCAAAGAGATGCCCTATGCAGACCATCTAAAAAAACTGCAGCTTTACTCCGTTGCATATCGCCTACTCAGAGGCGATCTCTGCCTAACACACAAACCTATGTCAAACCCAGAGCTTTTAGACATGCTCCACTTAAAGAAATCCCAATCCCTATGAGCTACACGCTCTAGGGACCTAAACCTCATCACCACAATAAACAGAACATGCTGGAGGGATAGATTCCTGTCCCAGAGACTTCCCATACTCTGGAACAAACTACCTATCTATATCAAACAAAGCTCCTCATTAGCACTGTTCAAGAAAAATCTTGATGATTGGATGGGAGATAGGAAATTCACCCCGGGGATCACTTCTGTGGCTCTGCTTGACAGTGGCACAGGAAAATAATTTTCTTGGGTGGCGAAAGCCAGGGTACCTTTGGCTAGGCTTATATAGGCCCTAGGGCCAATAGCCTAGTACCTACCTATGAACCTATTAATCCATGAGAAAAGTTATACTAGTAAAAAGCTTTGCCAGATGTTATCCATGTTATTTAACTCCAATCAGCTGATAAAGTCATCTATTCAAGCACTGAAGATAAAAACATTGATGTCAATTTTCTTGCTTCACAGAACCACGAAAATAGTGCCAGCAGTGTTATTGGTGTTATCCATAAATCAAAATTTGGGTCATGCCAAGGCTTACTGAGATTTGGCTTTTGTAGATAAGTACACTTCAAGACAACCATGAGAAGCTAAACACAAATTTCAGTAGTAAACAGTACCTCCTCACTCTTAGTTATGTAACTTACAAATCAACAAAGCACAGTCATGCTAAGTTACATTATGGACAGATACCTTTTGCACATATTTGATGTGGGAGATGCCACGTGGACAATATTTACATTTGTGCAGAGGGAGAGAAACATACAGACAGACATACATACATACACTCCATTACAATTTAAAGAATGTTAAATTCCAAAATAGTGACACTCATTTGTTTATCTGTTTGCTCATTTATTCATTCATTTATTAAATTCATTAATTGGATAAGTGAACTGGTCCAAAGATTATTTTCAGCCATGACATGGGCCAAGAAAAAGTAATAGCTTTTTAAAATAAGATTTGCAAAAGAGATTTCCTTTTAAGTTATATCGCCAACATTTTCAATCATGTTATTTTAGAACCAATATTTACAATTCAAAAACTACTGCAGATCTGCAGTTCTATGACCATTTATACAAGTCACTGTATTCTGTAAACAGATACAAGCACTAATACACTCTGATAACTACTTTATTTGAGCTTTTGAGTAATTTCTGGGCATACAGACGTACATACAGAGTTTTCCTGTTAAGAAGCAAACCCTGTCCAAAAACAGTGGTTGTTATAAACTAGTTGTATTAACAATGTAGTTATCTTCCCCTCACATAAACATCTGAGTGCATTCAAAGCTCTTTAGTTTTTTGGCACTCATTCCTTAACTGGACCATTAATTTAGACAAATCATTTCATCTACCTGTAAGACTGGTACATTCTCTTATAACATATTCTGCCAAAATGGTTTCAACTGAGAGCTGTGTTACACAAAAACTAAAGAAAACAATTTGACAAATCTAGACCCTGCATAATTCCAAAGATAATAAGTTTTGTTTATATCACAAAGACTGCCAACCCTGTCTGACTTATCTATCCTGATAGTACAACAAACTGTTGAATTATTTCAGTCCATCATTGATGCACTCTTTCAACATGATTTATTAAGTCCTTTTCTGAGGGGCACAATTGTACGGCCTAATAAAATATGCACCCTTAAGGTTAATGCTCAGCTTCTTAAAGATTTCAGTGCTCCTCCATTTGATTTATTAAAGTTTAAACATCATAGTTCTGTATGCATATCAAATTTCAAGTCAGTTTCTGCTATTATGTCCAAATACAATGAAATTATTTTCAGAGGTTCACAATTCAAGATATATAATCCATCACTTAATCTCATCTGACCAGAGTTTCTTTCATTAGAAGTTAGATTTTGTTTTAAACATTCACCTGATCTTCTCAAGATTCCTGCAAGATCATCTTATCAAGTTGATATGATTTCTTGTATTATATCTGCCATTTTAAGTTTCCTGCATATTTACAAATCTGGATCACAATCTGATAAATATAAGTTACTCATATATATACAAATATAGGTTAAGTAAGAACGGTTGTATCCTGGATACTTGTAAAATTATCATATCTAATTTATGCATGTTACCTCCACAGGTCTCATCTCATGTTGCCCACCCACTTATCCTAAAGCAGTCATGGACTAAAGCTGCAAGACCTTCACGTTTTGCCATTTCCATTTACATTAAGAGATATACATTTTGCAATTGGATTTATATTAGCCATTTCCAATAGTTTTTAAATTAAGATGGAATGATTAACATCGACAAAAGCATATCTAAGTATATAAAGATATGAACAGTCTGCAGTCCTACATCAATAACTGTGGATACATAATCCCAAAAGTACAAGTTGTGACTGTCATTTAAAGTCCTTCCTTCTTTTCCTAACTCTTTTATTATATCATTATTTGCTCCAAAATATTACATACCCCAAAGAGTAAGCATATTGGTCTGTATGATTCTCACCTGTCGGTGCATTTCCCTTTTAAAGATCTGCCATATAAGTAAGAGAAGAGCTCCACTACTTTAATTCTTTTAAATTATGGTATAATACATTATCCAGTTCGCTAGATTTCTTGGACTTTAAGGTCCATAAAATACTTTTTATTAATGGAAGTGTAACAGATGTCACATCATTTGTCTTTACTTCTTCTATCTGACTTTATGTACGTGCTGCATACTTGGCTAATATTAAATGTGATTTCAAGCTTTTCTATACTGTGTTGTAGATTAAGTAGTGTTCTTACTTCATTCGGCAAAACAATCTTGTGTTTCTACTCTGTCTCAGTTTTCCTAGAAATTAGAAGGATCAGCCTTTAATATCTATGTACTTATAGCTATCTCACTTTATTTGTTTTTTTCCCTTTTTAGATGTAATGGTCATCTTGGTTTGTTAACATAATTGCTCATAATATCCACAAGCTCCTGAAGCACCAGGCTTTTTTATGTCTCTATAACTTGTTATTCTTAACAACTAATAGTCTTAAACTGGTTCTATATAATATGTTCTGCATATCAGTAGATTATCCTACCATTTCCTTTAGGGATATCTGCTCCTTCCTTATATAAATGCAATTAGGCAGGAGTTGTATTTGATATGAACAGAAATTAAGGAACAGGTAAAATCCTTTCTACAATAATTTGAAGGTAACTGAGATTATTTGTAGATCATACCTCTCAACCTGGAAACATCAAAGTTCTAGACAAAGGTCCATGAAAAGTAGGTACAACTGGCGATAAAATCTGTATGCTGATTAACATAAAGTATGCATACAGAATTATGTAACCCCACCCACTAATGGAATTGTGGGATACCAACATTCAAAGACATATTGAAGAACAGACAAAATATGAAACACAAAATATAATCAGAACAATACTGTTTTATGTATATAACATTTGGACTTGTATACATCTTTTATGATAAGACCTTTATAGTGAACCTCTCATTAAACTGTAAAGTAAAGGGAAGAAACTATTTACCATCAATAAAATTCCATCTTTAAAGCACACAAAAAAAACTTATGGTTGCTACTTCCACTAAAAACAATATAATTTTCTTCAACTCTGTTAGAAAACTTAGAAGTACTGTAACACCAAGCAACGTTCCAAGCTCATTCATAGCAATACCATATACTTTGCTTTCAAGTCAGTAGCCCATATCTTAGCGGATAAATTTACTTTTGAAATCACACCACCTACTCATCCTATTGTTTCCCCTATTCCACAGTTGTCTTCCCTCCTCCAAAAATCAATGTTGATTATGTCTTGTCGGTGCTATCCATAACCAAGAATACAATATAATATCCATGAGGAGTGTTAAGGTCCTGGGCTATTTCCTTATAAAGACCAGGGTGCACATAAAATCTTTCACTGGTGACAGATCCATCCACATCCATCCACAACCCCTTTTCCCATTTTTGCATATGGGTCAGGGTACCATTTCAACTGGGACAATCATCTAGAGCCAAGGTTTACACCATTGGCTGGCTAGCGCTGCCATGGTAGTTCATCCACAACACACACTCACAGCTATGGCCAAATTAGAGTATCCAGTCCACCTACTGCATGTCTTTGGAATGTGGGAGGAAAGCAGATTTAGGCACACATGCATGCATTTTACAGTACTTTGATATCTGACCCTATACAGAGGTTTTTATGTTTGAGAACAATGTGGTTCATGCTGATAAACACTTAGGGCATTAACTAACTCAAAAGCAGTTCCATCTCAGTAGAGAAATTCTTTCCCAGAAATTTCTTATAGTTAATATCTTAAAAATAAGTCATTGTGTTGTATATTTACAGCTATGTACAGTTTCACTTCCTGAATAGACACAGTTTAACCCTTACAAAACAAAGAATACATTTGTAATATACTAAAGTCTTTTCAGATGACTGTCACTCCACTCCAGCTCCGTAATTTCTAAGCTAGAATGAAGTGAGTGTGCTTCTGATCGCATACCCTAACTGAACCTGGCAAACTACTTTATTTTAATTCCATTTGTAGGTGGCGGGGTTGGCATTCCCCTTAACCAGGAGGAGTACTTTGAAATGTATATATTGTACTCTAACCTTTGGCTTTTACCCCACAACTATTCATTTAATAATCTGCTTTAACAATCAAAATGCTGTTCTTAAACACTTTGTCAAGGGATGCTTTATTTTCAACTGTTGCCCCACTTAAAACCATAGAAGGCCATTTTAGACTTAAATTCTTTCCTATCATATAATCATATTTTATAAAGCTCTAGTCTATACAGAATACCAAGAACATGAGCAGTTGACTCAAAGCTATCGGAAAAAATACAGGACAGATTGTAAGTCACAAGTCTATACGGCCCACATTGTTAAAACAATAAACAGAATATCTTTGCTGATATGCAGATATACTATGCGTGCACACTCTAACGTAAGCCCCCTCTAGTGCCTCAGACCACAAGGAGCCCCAGATATACAGCTATTTCCCATGTAACTCACCTGTTAAAAATTAAATCATTGCTCATTGCTGTATCAGTACTGTATCACTTTACAGTATGACTCCCTATAGGACATTCCTTGGCATGGTTAGTAAATGGTCTTGTCCTGCTTTATGAAAAACAGCTAATTAATGTTCCATTTAGAGTTAGACAACAACTGACAGAGTCACCAAAGAGATGCAGTACCAAACCAAAAAATATTTCTTAGTGCTTTTGTTCCTCAGTTCTGTATTAAATAAATAGGAAGAAAAATGCTAAAAATATTGTTTGGTACTGCATCTCTTTGGCGACCCTGTCAATTGTTTGGTTCTGTTGTTCCTGTTTTTTTGTTATCCGCTTTTTTGGATATTAATCCCTCTAGAGTTACTTCATTCCTTGAAAGGACTGTAGACAGTGTACCATGAAGCAAGTGGCATGATGAATATACTACTCTGACCGGACCCTCCTTCATTGTTTTCCAACACCTAATATGAACAACATGCGGACAATACACAGTCAGTACCACCAGCACCATCTTCAGGCTCAGAGACTGTTTCAGCCACCATCTGCATTGTGATTCCTGACTGCCCATCACAAAGCACACAACCAGGCCAGCACTGTTTATTTCAGCTCTGCAATATCCATCCTTACATATACAATCCTTACATATACAAAGCAGAACCATTCAATGCAGTCAGTAATGTTAGCTGAGACAAATGCATTACCTTGAGGTTGAGCCCGCACACTCAGAGCAAGTAAATTGCCTCATCCTGCACTGCAGTCAGTGTTGACATGGTGGGCGCTGGGTGGGATTGTGATAATGGTGGTGTCTCTGTTTGTCCATCAGGCGCAGCCTCTACTGCACTGTACTAGTCTTCAAAACCTAAATTGTGCACACTGCTGTGCTGCTGCTATGTTACTCCATTCAAATCAAAACAGAAAAACAGTCCAGTATGGCAGGCAGTTCATCAATCAAGTAGGTGTTAGCATAACACCCTTGCTCATTAATTGCAATGGTTAGCTGTGCCACAAGTCACTCATGGGTGGGCTGTGCCGCAGCTAACAAATTAACTTTTTTTTTTAAGTTGTAAATAAAAATTAAAAAAATCGGGAAATGAAGGAGCCACTCAGGAATCTGTGGCACCCCATTATTTTGCCCTCAAAACCAGTAAATACCAAGGAATTAGGTACAGTTGAGAGGTATGTATGTAGAATAAACACAGGCAACTAGACTGCTGATACAGGAAAATGATTCCCAAACTGCAGAAAAAATGCCAAGTGTTACAAATTAGTCATTACTGTAAACATTTAACTTATACCCTAGCAATACAACAAAAGTAAAAACTGAATGAGTAGTAAAATGGACTGTACAGAAAGCATCAAGATCAGACACCTTCACTTACACATTTGGTACCGAAAGTGAGCACTCCATAAAGGTAATCTTCAAATTCCTTCAATTCATTAGTGAGAATGAGGACAGTAAACCATATATATGTGTACAGATGAAGCAAGAACAATATGCCACCTAATAAGATGTTTTTAGAACATTTTCTGTGGATATAGTCCTACATTTATTTTTTCCTGTGAGCACTTATCTGCCGCTTTACTGTTTATATTTTTTTACCATATGCAAATATTATCATGATATGGATATGTTTTCTACAGCGCATAACAGTTACCGTAAGCGTACTTCAGAAATTATACCGATTATTTTCATAGTTCTTATGTCATCTTTGAAGCATGATGCAGCGGAAGTGAGCACTAACGTGTGTAACTGCAAACTTGTGGTGTTTAATACTATATTTTGTAAACCTGAAGTATGTATTCTCAAGCTTTCAGTGCAGAACCATGAAATTCTGCATGCATAGCATGGAATACAGTGTATCACAAGAGACAGCAGATGAGTATATCCTCTCTAATTTTATGTGGCACTGGATATGGACATTACATGAAGTCCAAAACTGCAGTGATTTAATCTATTACCATGTTTTCTGTGACTTGCATTTCACAACAAAATACAAGGAAGTGGAAATGTAAACATTTAAAGCTTGTGTAAAGTACAGGTCATGTCTTTTCTGGACTTTTTTTATAGACTATTGGCAATTTCTTTTCTTCTCCATTTTGTTTTCTAGGTTTCAACCATCAATCCCCTTTTGATCAGTTAGTCCCTATTCAGCTTTAAGGATTTCTTCCAGAGATGAGGCAGGAGCTGTCTGAAGCTAGATCTTTAAGGGTGCTGTGAGAGTGCTTTGCACACTTGCTGGCATTGTAGCAATTAGGTCATTTTTGAGTGGCCTAACTCCATATACTGGGTGGAGAAAACAAGTTAACTTTATCATTGCCATGGACTGCAATGGCTTCCCCTTGCAAATGCATGCATTTATTCCAGCTATGAAGACCACCAACAATTAGTGATCTGATAAACTTAAGACCTGCCCACAGGCAATGCTGTACATTGCTGCCTCTCGTATGATAGATAGTGATAGTATCTCCAGCAGACTCAGCCCCTGTCAGTCTAGGATGGACCAGACTTTCCTCTCTGCTGGTACCATTAAGCACCTGAGCCACAAGTCAAATTGGTTCATTTGGGTAGTGGTCAGGACTTCATCCCTCTATGCCACATAAACTGGCTAAAGGTTAATATTTGTGCATAAAGAGATGAAAGTTTCATTATTTATTGTGAGTAGCTGTGATTCAATTTTTCCTACTTATCACACAGACCAGTTCCAGTGTGCTGCGATTGGTAGGTTGGACTACAATAAATTGGGCTTCAAAAATTCATGTAACTCCATTCTGAATAATTAAACTGAATATGATAGTGCTGTAATCAAAATTATCTGATCTTGCTATTTCATACTATGTATGTGTTACCCAATCTTGATATAGTATAGAAAGCAATAAAGTGCCTTAATTGTTCTAGATTCAGCATTGCTCAAACCCAGAAATGTGCAAATACATGCACCCTTAAACTTGACAACACTGTGCTGAGATGAAGTAACAGAATTCCTGTTATGCTCTTTAAACAGAGGACCCTGCAGCTTCCAGTGTAGACTTTATTGTGGTTCATAGATGGTAGGTTGAGAAAAGTTCAATAAGAATGTTTAGACTAAAATGAGGCTGTGTTGCATGTGTAGATTTTCAAGACTAACAATTCAAAATATCTTCAGAATGAAGCTGAAAATGTTTTATTAGACATGATCAGCTTTACTGCTGAATATCATATGACCTTCAAAATGAAACTCACTTTCAGTTGCAGTGACATTTTCAAGACCATTATGAAAGCAAAAGGCACTATACAATGTAAGCTGCATGTGAAAGTGAACACACACACACGCACACACACACACACACACACACACACACACACACACACACACACACCTGTGTGCAAATGCATGAGCGCACACGCACACACACACACAAATACACAGACATACGTACACATGCAAACACGTATGAGCAACACATACACAAGCGCACACAACACACATAAATCTGTGTGCAAATGCATAAGTGCACACACACACACACACACACACATACACTCATGCTTGCACATGCACAGTCGCACACACGCAGTCCAACCTATCAATTTTTATTTAATGATTTAGAATTCCTGATAATTATTTCCATAGGAAATAACACCTGGCATTGTTTTAGCTAGTGTGCCAATAGTTATACAAAGTATATGGGCTTTTCTGTTTTCTTTCTGGTTCTGTGACTGTGAAGTTAGTTAATATAAACAATGAAAGTATGGGGCTATGGAGGGACTTCAATTCCACCACATTTTGTTTTATTGCTTTTGTCAAGCTAAAGCTTTAATCAGTTTACTTCATCAGGTTAAAGCTTCGGCAAGCTTACTGTGACAAAATGTAGACACAGCTATCTAAATCTATCATATGAACAAGACATCAAAAATAATATGAACCTTTATACAGAAATCTTAAAATAACTGCAAAAATACGTTCATGAAGAAACCTGCCACTGCTGAGCTAGAGGCACCAGGAAAACTGAAAAACGTTGGCTTCCTGAGGATTGAAAGGTTGTTTCCTGCATTATACACAGGTGTTGCTTGTCAGACAGACATTTTTTCAAAACATTTCAAGATGCTGTGCAGAAAAACTTTAGAGGAGAACAGCTCTAATGAATCAATAGTGTCACTAAACCCAGGTGCAGGCTGCAATTTTCTCTCTGATAAACAAAATTTTAAACAATTCTGTGCCGTTAATGGATAAGTAATCCAGTACATTTAAGGCATAGCCATCTAAAATGCTCACAGAAAATTAAACAGTAATGCATGGTGCTTTCAACACAGCTGCAGAAGGGGAACAGCTACCAGCAATTTAAATGGGAGACCTGGCTGCAAGACAATGAAATAGAGGCCATACGAAATTTGGAATTGCAAATAAAAGCACAGAACAAATATTCTAATTTCGAAACTAAGTAAACACACATACACACACACACACAGACACACACACACACACAGACACACACACACACACACACACACACACACACACACACACACACACACACACACACACACACACCAATCAACCTACTTATCTAGACATATAGATTGATAGATAGGTAGATCAAATCAGGCAAGGGAAAGGAGAAAATATATCTACCAGGTTCTTTTTCTTCTAAAGTTAAGTTGATGTGCTATACCAATTAGAAGCTTTCAAGGCAAAGACTATGGCTCAAGGTCCAAAACACTGCATTAAAGAATTTCAAGTTTCATCTAATACTCAGGCCTAGATCCCCTGGATTACTGTTACAGTTGCTCCACTCCTAAGCTATTGAGCCATCTGAGATTGGGCTTTAGTGATGGAGCAGTATGTCTCACCCATACTGTTGTGATGCACACAGATAGATGAGTGCATCACCACAAATACCCTCATTGTAGGTTAAGAAGCACATTCACACACACATGAAATAGAGTAAACACACACACACACACACACTATGTATATAAAATGTAACCAAAAAAAGTGATGAAAGGAAAGAATGCATCATTTCTCTCCTTTTTGAATGAGAAGTTAAAGAATTGCTATATCAATTATATATAGTACAACAATACTAACAGCTTTTAGCTTAATGTTATTTTAACTCTCAATAGTTCCAATATATATAGGTTTAATGTTGCCAGCCACCTTCTAGATTGTTATTTAACCCCTAGTACGTCTTCTGTACCATTTGGCTCCTGTTTTTAAATTTATATCTGCAACATTTGCATCTCTGGCTTGCTCTCTTTTTACCACTTCAGCTCTGATTTTCACAGCTGCTTCCTTTATGATTATTTTCAGTGCTGTTTTACACTGCTGACCTGGCCCTATCAGTACTGGCTCCAACCAGATAAGCCACTGTGACATCCATCTCTACTCTCTCTCTCCAACCCCTCCCCCAGTTTCTTTCACTTTCTTTTCTTTCCAACCCCTCCCCCAGACTCTTTAACTTTCCCTTCCTTCCAGCACCACCATCTTTACCTGTCTGAACTGCTTTAATCCTGTCCCTATATTACCACTGCTACAACGTCCCTTACCCCCTTGCATACTCTCCTCTGAACTTAGCTTCCACTCCACTGAATGTTTTTTCTTCTGTCCTTTGACCTTGATTCTCCTTTCCCTTCTTTCCTGGTATTCCCTCCATCTCAGAAACCTGGCTTAAGCCCCACATAAAAGATTCTGAAATAACTCCTTCTAACTAGCGCATGTTAAGGAATGACAGAACACAAAAAAGGGGGTGGTGTAGCACTCCTTTACTCAGCATCCCTCTTAGTCACCCCCTATACCAAACCCTTTCCCAAATTTGGCAAGGCAGAAATGATACCAGCCCTGCTCCACCTAAACAAGCATAAACTCATATTTGTTCTCTCCCTCTATATTGCCCCTGGAGACAATATCTTATTCCTTGAAGATATTCTCTCCTGGGTCTCCACCTACATTACTCACAAAACCATAACACTGGGGGATATGAACATAAACTGGGTCACAATCAAATCTCCCACTAACTCACTCAATATTAACTTATATAACTTTACACAACTAATCAATTCCACTACCAGGCCTTCCAAGAACTCCATTACTAGAAGTACAATACTGGAATATAGTATCCTATCCTCACTATATCTCTGCTAATGGTATTCTCACAGACCCACTAGCTGACCAATTCCCCACTTTTGCTTGCCGTCTCCCCTCTTCCATACAACTAACTCAGACCTATATTTCCACTCGCTGCCTAAAAAACTTCAATTCTGAAACCTTTTTAAATGCACTAAAAAGCATAAACTGGAACCCATTAAAGACTCTTCCCCTAGATAATGCTCTCTCCTACTTTAACTCTACTTTCACAAACCTGCTCAGCTCCTTTGCCCCTCAAAAAACAAAACATACAAAAAGTAACCCTGTACCCTGGTTAACCAAAAACACCTTAGCTACTATGTGACTCTGTGATAAAGACTGGACATGTTACCATAAAAATAAACCATTATCACTTTTAATTAATATAAACCACTACAAAATAAAGTCAAAAAAACGTTTTACCTCAGACCACAAAGCCTATTTCTCCACTCTCCAAACCAAACACAACACCAATCCCAAACTATTTTGGAAAATAATCTCATCTCTCCTCAACCCAGGTAAAAAAGAAAACCCTTGCCGTAAACCAGATGCCTCTGTCATGAACGTAGCCACTGAATTTAACTCTTTCTTTATAGAGTCCATAAGCAAGCTAACATCATCTTTCACCAACACCTCTGCGACCCCTCCACAGCCTGCATCCATCTCTTCCTCTCCTAGCACCCCTTGAATCCAACCTCCACCCTTCTCTTTCAATCCCATCTCTATATCCACCATAAAAAACTCTCCTAAAATTAAAACCTGGTTCCAATGCCCCTGATGAAATTCCCTCCTACTTCCTAAAAGTGGCCACAGAAGCCATTGCTCTCCTTATCAGCATACTAATTAATCAGTCTATCTCAGAAAGCCATGCCCCCCACTCTGGAAGAAGGCTTTATTATTCCTCTACATAAAGGAGGCAATAATAATGACATTCCAGACTTCTGCCCTACTGCTATCTTATCCCCTATTTTTAAACTTCTTGAAAAATGTGTCCACCAACAACTCTTTACCCTATCTCATCAACAACCAGCTTCGTACCCCCACACATCATGGATTCAGGCCCAGTCATAGCACCTTCACTGCCCTCCTCTCCCTCCTTGAAACAATTAACAAAGCCCACGATTCCAGCCATTTCATGTCCACCCTTCTCCTCGACATCTCCAAGGTGTTTGACACTATTTTCCACAACCTGCTTCTTAATAAACTCTCCAAACTAAACCTATCACCTTCCTGTCCCAAGTAGTTCTCTAGCTACCTCACAACCAGACAACAAGCAATCAAATGGAATAAAGCCACTTCACCCTTCCTTAATACTCCCACAGGTGTCCCCCAAGGTTCCATTTTAGGCTCCCTACTATTCAATATATTCATTAATGACTTCTACCAAGCCATTCCAAACTCCAGCTTCATCCAATATGCCGATGATTCTACCATTATCTGCTCCTCACTTCTATCCCCACTCTATATAAGCTTACCCAAAGCACCTTCTCCTCTACTGAGCAGTGGATGCTAGACAGCCATCTAGCTCTTAATGCAACCAAAACTAAACTTATGTTATTCACCGCCTCCGAAACCTCCTTCCTAGATAAACACTCATTCATAATCACCAGCAAAAACAATACTCCCTTAGAAATAGTCTCTGACACTAAACTACTGGGAGTACTCATAGATGATCAACTAAAATTCGACAAACATTTACAAGTAAATATCAAAAAAACCCATAAAAAACTTGGTATGCTATTACTGCCATAATTGTTATATCTCTCCTTCCAGCAGCCTCATACTAGCCAATACTTATCTCATTCCATCCCTCCTAAATCCTCACCAACCTGCAATCCTCCCTCAAAACTAAACTCTCCTCTTGCTCTAACAAGATATCAAAATTTCCAGCAGGTCACAGAGACATTTCTCACCATTGTACTTCTCTTCACCAACTAAACTGGCTTGAGCCACCTAACCTCCTAACTTATACCCAACTCATCCAAGCACACAAACACATTTACAACCCCTCTCTTTGTCCCTCCCTAGCTACTACCTTTGAAATGCATGAACCAGAATGACTTCTAAGAACTAATTCCCAAAAACTAATTAAATTGCACAAACCCACACATCCTCCTGGGAATCACCTAATGTCCTTCTCTCTTGCACACCTCTGGAATTCTCTACCATCTCCTATCCGCATCAACAACAGTCTCAACTCATTTAAAACCTTGCTGCACTCACACCTAACTTCACAATGGAAGTGCTCCTGTTCCCATCCTACCTAATCCTTCTAATACCACTTCCTACTCTCCTAGAACTAAATATGCCATCACTGCCTCCTATAATTCCACAGCTCTAGTGAACTATTTTACCAACTACTTAACAGTTACCCTATGCTGCTACTTTTGTAAAAAAAAGTGTTTTATATTGCTGTTTAATGAACTATACTGATGTATTCTATCATTGTTAACCTTTTTTTTTCATATTTATTTTGTATTCCTTTGAGATAATCTGTAATGTATATGTGCAATGTGTACTATGTATTTTTCTGGAGCTTTTCTCCCCAGGACACCATTGAGATCGGGCTTCTTGTGGCCCAATTGATTATCCTGGCAAACAAACTGCAAATAAAATAAATAAAATTAAATAAATACTTTGGATCCAAATGCCTTGGTCCAAATAATAAAACACAATACTAAAGAAGTGAATGCTTCCACTAGGACTCAGACATGATCAACATGCTATTCTAAAGTTGTGCGGTTCAGGATCAGAAACAGAAACATTATACCTTGTTATCAAAGGAACTGTAGGTTACTGCACGCCTTTTTTAACATACAAGGGTCAGAAAATCTTGAAACATGTAAATCAGTGTATGGAGTCACCTGATTCTGCTCCTGTTCCAGACAAGAGCTAATATTTTCCTTTCATGTTTATAAGATGTAAAGCCAAAGCCATACTTGAAGGTTTACTCTGCATTTGTACATGTGACTCTATAATTTCACATTTCTGTAGAGAATGATTTTCTAGCACCAAGCTCAGATTGCTGCTGCTTCAGTAATTTAACTATCAAATATTATGTACTTCATCTTACACTCATACCAGAAAAAATAAATAAATAAAAGCCTTTACTCAAACAACAAACACCACATATGCCACATTAGAAAATATAAATAAATAAATGAAATCCCTAACTTTCAAGTAATCAAACATGCAATTCAGTGAAAGTAATGCTAGAAAGTCCAGTGTGGAATACAAACATGGGAATTCAATAAAGCTTATACTTTTTTTCATGTAGGCATTGTGCCGTGATGCCTACATGGCCGTGAACATTTTTAAATTTAGTAAGCAGTGCTTAGTGGAGTGCACACATGCACAAATAGGGAAAATTCTGTGGCAAGCAAATCCGCTCATAAGCAGGTGAACCTCGTGCATATGAGGCAGGGTGAGCAATCCAACAAGCAGAAAGGCGTCTGTTCAGACTATGTGGCAGTGTCTGTAGTGTATGTGGAAAAATTCCACATACAGGATGTTTAGACTCTCCCCCAGATTTATGAAGCCTTTTATAGCATGCAGGATTAGTCTAAGAGCTATTTTTGCCAATATGGCCAATGTGCGATCCATTAACGAGCTCCCGGGATGTGCACATGAGCTCTTAAACTAATCCTACATGGACTGAGCTCCTGTATGCAAATTACCCTAATTTGCAGGTGAAAAACATGCAAATGAGGGTAATATGTGATGCAGGAAGCCGGCAGCTGTCCATGCAGGACGAGTGCAGTGTGCAGAAATGTACTCTTTTAGTAACCGAGTACATTTCTGCAAACTACAAAACTGAGATATGGCAACTCCAAATAAAAGCTGCATATCATTGAAGAAGCATACCAATGGCCAAGTAGAAGGACAATGGCACTGCAAAATGTGTAAAAAATAAAAAAAAACAACTTTTATTTTTTTTTCGCCGATCTTGCCTGTTTAAGCATAGGGCAGTGGCATGCAAATGGGATCGGGGGGGGGGGGATAATAAAATAAAGCATTCTAACTAAAAGCTGTATTCTGCCATGCAAGTCAGTGGCAGGCATAAGACAACCTGACCAGTGAGTAATGGTTGCTAAGGGGGAGGCTCAGTGTGGAACATGTAACTATGCATTAGCAGGCAATCTTATGCAAATGAGGGGAAGGAGAGTGAATCCCAGATTTCCCCAGGGTGTGAGACAGGTCCCAAGAGTGTAAGAGTATAAATTGTTGGGTGCAAGACTAAGATATAGATGACATCATGGGAGGTGTGTGTCAGGCATACTGTAAGTGGATTGGAACTCTGTGGCTCGGGATTGCTCCTAGCTTAGTAAAGCTAAGCTAGGGGTGTGTCTAAACCTCCCTAGCACTCTTTACAAAGTGTAAGCGGGTCTGCGCACCATGCACCAGGTTTTACAGGAAGAAAAAGGAAGTTAAACCAGGAAATAGCAGCTCTGTGCACATTTGAGCACTCTACTTGTGCGGCACGCACGCAGGCTTAAACAGGGAGGCAATGGGAAGGGAAAACAGCAGTAGGAAGGTAATCAAGGAGAACTAGCTTAGCTGACATGTGAAATGTATCTGAATCAGCCAGTTACAAAGGCAGCAGACCAGCCCAGCCCAGCACACCACTATAAACTATGCAAACACCTTTCCCCCTTGTTTTTCCCCAAAACTCTGCACCACCGGTGTATACAAACAGGGACATTTTACAAAACGAAAGCAAGAGAAAAATTGTTAGGGGCTGCTTTTGCTATCATAAACCAGCATGTGCAAGAGGCTGAGGGTGGTGAGGATGTCAATGCTACTGAGCAACCCACAGTGAGGGGACGGAGAAGATTGTACAGACCCAGGGTAATCTACCAAGGGCTACATGAGCTGGAGATAGCGGAGTGCCATAGGGTGGACAGGGACCTCCTACAGCAAATTGTTGAGCTGTGCCAGCCATGCATCACACACATAACTAACAGAGGGGAAACCATCCCAGTGGATACCCAGATATGTGTAGACCTAAGAATACTAGCTACAGGTACCTTCCAAAGGCCAACTGGGGATATGATGGGGATTTCACAGGCATCAGCATCCAGGGTACTCACACCTAACTTCACAATGGAAGTGTTCCTTTTCCCATCCTACCTAATCCTTCTAATACCACTTCCTACTCTCCTAGAACTAAATATGCCATCACTGCCTCCTATAATTCCACAGCTCTATTGAACTATTTTACCAACTACTTAACAGTTACCCTATGCTGCTACTTTTGTAAAAAACAAAAAGTGTTTTATATTGCTGTTTAATGAACTATACTGATGTATTCTATCATTGTTAACCTATCCTTTTCATATTTATTTGGAATTCCTTTGAGATAATCTTTAATGTATATGTGCAATGTGTACTATGTATTTTTCTGGAGCTTTTCTCCCCAGGACACCATTGAGAACGGGCTCCTTGTGGCCCAATGGATTATCCTGGCAAACAAACTGCAAATAAAATAAATAAAATTAAATAAATACTTTGGATCCAAATGCCTTGGCCCAAATAATAAAACACAATACTAAAGAAGTGAATGCTTCCACTAGGACTCAAACATGATCAACATGCTATTCTAAAGTTGTGCGGTTCAGGATCAGAAACAGAAACATTATACTTTGTTATCAAAGGAACTGTAGGTTACTGCACGCCTTTTTTAACATACAAGGGTCAGAAAATCTTGAAACATGTAAATCAGTGTATGGAGTCACCTGATTCTGCTCCTGTTCCAGACAAGAGCTAATATTTTCCTTTCATGTTTATAAGATGTAAAGCCAAAGCCATACTTGAAGGTTTACTCTGCATTTGTGCATGTGACTCTATAATTTCACATTTCTGTAGAGAATGATTTTCTAGCACCAAGCTCAGATTGCTGCTGCTTCAGTAATTTAACTATCAAATATTCTGTACTTCATCTTACACTCATACCAGAAAAAATAAATAAATAAAAACCTTTACTCAAACAACAAACAACACATATGCCACATTAGAAAATATAAATAAATAAATGAAATCCCTTACTTTCAAGTAATCAAACATGCAATTCAGTTATCAAACATGCCATTCAGTGAAACTAATGCTAGAAAGTCCAGTGTGGAATACAAACGTGGGAATTCAATAAAGCTTATACTTTTTTTCGTGTAGGCATTGTGCCGTGATGCCTACATGGCCATGAACATTTTTAAATTCAGTAAGCAGTGCTTAGTGGAGTGCACACATGCACAAATAGGGAAAATTCTGTGGCAAGCAAATCCACTCATAAGCAGGTGAACCTCATGCATATGAGGCAGGGTGAACAATCCAACAAGCAGAAAGGCATCTGTTCAGACTCTGTGGCAGTGTCTGCAGTGTATGTGGAAAAATTCCACATACAGGATGTTTAGACTCTCCCCCAGATTTATGAAGCCTTTTATAGCATGCAGGATTAGTCTAAGAGCTATTTTTGCCAATATGGCTAATGTGCGATCCATTAACGAGCTCCTGGGATGTGCACGTGAGCTCTTAAACTAATCCTGCATGGACTGAGCTCCTGTATGCAAATTACCCTCATTTGCAGGTGAAAACCATGCAATTGAGGGTAATATGTGATGCAGGAAGCCGGCAGCTGTCCATGCAGGACGAGTGCAGTGTGCAGAAATGTACTCGGTTAGTAATCGAGTAAATTTCTGCAAACTACAAAACTGAGCTATGACAACTCCAAATAAAAGCTGCATATCATTGAAGAAGCATACCAATGGCCAAGTAGAAGGACAATGGCATTGCAAAATGTGTAAAAAATAAAAAAAAAAAAACTTTTTTTTTTTCGCCGATCTTGCCTGTTTAAGCATAGGGCAGTGGCGTGCAAACGGGATCGGGGGGGAAATAATAAAATAAACCTAAAATAAGCATTCTAGTTAAAAGCCGTATTCTGCCATGCAAGTCAATGGCAGGCATAAGACAACCTGACCAGTGAGTAATGGTTGCTAAGGGGGAGGCTCAGTGTGGAACATGTAACTATGCATTAGCAGGCAATCCTATGCAAATGAGTGGAAGGATAGTGAATCCCAGATTTCCCCAGGGTGTGAGACAGGTCCCAAGAGTGTAAGAGTATAAATTGCTGGGCGCAAGACTAAGATATAGATGACATCATGGGGGTGTGTGTCAGGCATACTGTAAGTGGATTGGAACCCTGTGGCTCAGGATTGCTCCTAGCTTAGTACAGCTAAGCTAGGGGTGTGTCTAAACCTCCCTAGCACTGTTTACAAAGTGTAAGCGGGTCTGCGCACCATGTACCGGGTTTTACAGGAAGAAAAAGGAAGTTAAACCAGGAAATAGCAGCTCTGTGCACATTTGAGCACTCTATTTGCGCGGCACGCACACAGGCTTAAACAGGGAGGCAATGGGAAGGGAAAACAGCAGTAGGAAGTTAATCAAGAACTAGTTTAGCTGACAGGGGAAATGTATCTGAATCAGCCAGTTACACAAGCAGCAGACCAGCCCATCCCAGCACACCACTATAAACTATGCAGACACCTTTCCCACTTGTTTTTCCCAAAAACTCTGCACCACCGGTGTATACAGACGGGGAAATTTTACAAAACGAAAGCAAGAGAAAAATTGTTAGGGGCTGCTTTTGCTATCATAATCCAGCATGTGCAAGAGGCTGAGGGTGGTGAGGATGTCAATGCTACTGAGCAACCCACAGTGAGGGGACAGAGAAGATTGTACAGACCCAGGGTAATCTACCAAGGGCTACATGAGCTGGAGATAGTGGAGTGCTATAGGGTGGACAGGGACCTCCTACAGCAAATTGTTGAGCTGTGCCGGCCATGCATCACACACATAACTAACAGAGGGGAAACCATCCCAGTGGATACCCAGATATGTGTAGGCCTAAGAATACTAGCTACAGGTACCTTCCAAAGGCCAACTAGGGATATGATGGGGATTTCACAGGCATCAGCATCCAGGGTACTCCACTAGTTCCTGGATGCCATGTCAGCACATGTCGGTGAACACTTATATTTCCCCATCACCCATGAAGCGTTCGCCAGCAATATGCATCTCTTCCACCAAATAGCAGAATACCCTGAGGTAGTGGGTGCAAGAGAGTTCACACACAAATGCATTAAAGCACCACCTGGTGAGCGGGGTAGGGTCTACATCAACCGCAAGGACTTCCCCTCCATCAACTGCCAGGTTGTGTGTGATGCCCAGGGCATAATAATGAATGTGTGTTCTGGCTGCCCTGGAAGCTACCACAATTCCCACATCTGGCATCTGATGCAGCTGTAACAGACATTTGCCAGTGGGGACATCCCACAAGGTGACCTAGTGGGGGATGCTGGAAATGCACTGGAGCCATGGCTGATGACACCCATCAGAAATGCACACACACCCGAACAAGAACTCCATAATGAGGCACGCGCACAAACACGAATCATAATAGACCATGTATTTGGAATGCTCAAGTCATAGTTATGGTGCTTGGACACATCTGGTGGAGCCTTGCAGTACTCACCAACTACATGTACCCAAATTGTCCTTGTATGTGCCATGCTACACAATATGATCCCATGGAAACAGCTGCAGCAGGAACAGCATGGGGCAGGACCACACAGCCCCCCACCATTGCCAAAGCCTGCACAGACACAGAGTGACTCGGAGGAGGGAACAACCTGAGTCTGCCCCAGTAGGCAGAGGGAGGTGTGCCCAGTATGCCCTGGCCTTGGCAAAGAGGTAACGCATAGCACATGCACTGACACAGTAGGGACCCAGGGAATGACACCTCTCTCTGATGCACATATACAGTAAAAGGGATGCCAAACATGACACTACCTGTGCTCAACCATGTATAGGGAGTGTACTATGTGCATCTCACATAGGCAGCACTGCAGCACCACCCTCAATACTGGTACACCCATAAGGTAAGTGACTCACACATGCCAGTTGGGGGGTGGCACATACCTAGTAACAGTTACAGCCAGCAGGATAGGTGTAGACAAACACAAACAAATGCTGTACTATGGCCTCTGAATTAGCCCTATGGGTAACCCCTCCCCCAGGCCTACACAGACAGACTTCAGCAGGCCAGGCAGTTGGATGTAAGTTGTGAAGGCTAGGAAGTCGTATAGCAAGTAAACGCTAAAGATGCTGGATACCTTAGAAGAAGCACGGAGCCAAGAAGCTGTAATACCACTGATTCAATAAAAAATAAAACAAATACTTCAGATTTAGCGCTTTCATCCACTGTAATGTGGACTTCCTCAGAATGTTTTAAATTAATCAATCAGCCACTTATATACAACTTTAGGCACCAAAATTACTGAATTCCTTCATTTAAAAATATATACACTAATTTTTTACATAAGCAGTAAGCTTGACTTGTAAAAAGCACTCAGCATGGTATGCTGTACCTAATATTCTATATACCACATACTATTCACTACTTGTGCAACAAAACAGATCTATATGCATTATATTAACTCATATATAAAAAGACTCATTGTGTGAAATTATACTTTTTACAGTACTAAGCAATGAAGTTAAACATCTATAATACTTGTAGTCATTGTTGATTACCATAATTGTCATTATAATAATAATCTTGTCTATCTTGTTTGATGTTGGTGAGAGAAACTTGTGTCAGCTTGATACACAAACTATTCAGAACTAAAAGTAAACAATAAAAATACAGTCTTATATAAATTAAGGAGATATAATCAGACATATACTTGTGTGTATCTAATAAAAATATCAACTCTATATATAATGTATATTAATATTATTAATACTACATTTCTATAAGTAGTATTACAAAGCAGTCACTAAATGTACCCCTGTAACATGGGTTTGATAGTTATATAGTCATTCAATCCAGGTTCTGTTGAGGCATCTGTTAAAATCTGCCATCTCACCTCCTTCTCACCTAAGATGGTTTTATAGTTACCCCCTCTTTGTCCCTGCTAAAATTGTTCTAAAATAGCAAATCTGAAATCATGACTTTCCCCATGTTTAACTATATGCCTAGATAGTGCATTTGTACTATCTTTTTTCCTTATGGCATATATATGATCGTAAATTCTCTTTTTGAACATTCTTTCTGTTTTCCCTATGTAAAAGCTTGGACAGGTCATACATTTAGCCATATATATGATGTTTCTGGTGTTACAATTACCATACTGAAATGTTACCTTGGTCTTATTTATATTTTCCAAAGTAATACCCTCAATTTCCAGTATGGTTTGACACTGTCTACATCTTCCACATCTTCTTGTACCCCTTCTCTGTTGGTTAATATTCCTAATCATATTACTCCTCTCTAATATCACTTTTACATTCATTCCCATTTTATAAACAAATAAAGGGGTCTCTCCTACTATGTTTTTTATCTCATTATTGACAGTAAGAAAATTCCAATACTTATTTAGTATATCATTTATTTGCTTTACTTGAGGTGTATATTCTAAGATACATGCCCTTTTGTATCTTTATACTGCACTGTTAACAAGAATTAAACTTGTTGCTTGTTCATTTCCTAAGACAGGTGGATATTTCTTCCCCCATTCATTTATTACATACTTTTTTATGTCATCCAGTAATTCTAAAGGGTACCCCCTGGAACTAAATAGTGATTTTATAAAATCAATTTCTTCAAGCATTTCATAATATGAGGGTGTCATCCTTGCTGCTCGTATACACTGTCCCTTGAATATATTCTTCTTCATTTTTTGAGGATGATTACTAGAAAATTCCAAGTAATTATTAGAGAAGGTGCTTTTCCTATGAATACGGGATTTAAATCCATTACTTGTACTAGATATATACGTGTCTAAGTATGCAATACCCTCAGTACTATAGGTGTGTACGAACTTTAGATAATCACTCATATTGTTTAAATAATCAATAAACAAGCCAATAGTGTGTTCTGGACCATCCCATATAATAAAAATATCGTCCAAAAATCTTGAATAGTATCTTATATACTTGAAGTGTTCACTTTTAAAGATGTTTTTGGTTTCCCAATCTAGCATAACTAGATTAGCAAAAATAGGGGCACATGCTGCCCCCATTGCTACTCCTCTAGTTTGCTTATAATGTTCACCCTCAAAGTATATGTAATTGTACTCTAGTACGATAGACATTAATTCCATTATTAAGTTTATCTGGTCCCATTCCAAGCTAGAATACTACCTGATACTATTGCAGAAACTTTCCAGTCCTTGTTGTTTGGGTATACATGAGAATAAATCTATCACGTCAGCTGTGATGAATGTAATTCCCTCTTTCCAAATACCTGGGGTTAAGTTACGAAGAAGGGCCCATGAATCCTTAATTAGGTGTGGAATCTTATTATATATATGTTTTAAGTCATCTATCAATAGCTGTTCCTAATGGAAATGTTTTAGAATGGCTACCTGATACTATTGGATGAAAGGGTGGATCCACTGTGTTTTTATGTACTTTTGGTATGCCTACTATTGTTGCTAACATTGGATACTCAGCCTTTAAGTATTTATAAGTATCACTCGTTATACGCCCATCAAGCAAAAACTCTTTCAAGTACATATCAATTCATTTGTACCCAATATTAATTTCATTTTTTGACACTGATACATAGTTTCCTGACTCATGAAGTATTTTATACATTTTGTTTATATATTCGTATGCATCATATAGCACTACCCCTCCACCTTTGTCCGGCTTCATTACCCTAATGTTTCTATCATTCTTAAGCCATTATATTACCATAATTTCTTCATTAGATAAATTACTAAACATTTTCTTGTGTCTTACACTATTCTGTAAGCTGTATATCTCATTAGCTACTAATTTCTCATATACAGCTACATTAGGGTGTGTGGGGGAATATAAGTTATTTTTTCTTTAACCCATCCTTGCAAGTTAATAATGGTTTATTATGAAACTGTATAGCTAAATTAATATTTCTAAGAAATAATTGTATCTCAATTAGACAATCAACTCTGTGGAATTTCATTTTAAGTATAAATTTCATACCCTTAGAAAATAATTTGAAGTGCTCTTCCTCCACTGCAATACTTGTGTAATTATATATGTTGAAATTGTCCTTACTGTTAATAATACCCTCAGATTTCATTCCTTGCAAATCTAAGTCTTTAAATGGGTCAGTGTCACTACTTATCTAATTTCCAATAACTATCTCACATTCCATCCCCAATCACTGTTGGAATTTCTCTGTCCCCATCCCTGTCTGTTCCTTCTCCATTTCCAGTTCCTTTTCCAATCCCCCTGTTATGTTTGCTTCCATCCTACATGAAAATTTGAATTCCCTTCAAAAAAAAAAAAAAAAAAAAACATTATTATTTTTGTTTTCATGTTTCAATTACATAATTTGTATTACATAGTTAGTATTATCTATTTGTTATTAGAATAGCATCACCTGACCTGAACTATCATAAGTGTTTTTTTTACATGTATTTCTATAAGCATGCTTTAATCTGTGGAGCTTTTCTCCCCAGGCCTCCACTGAAAATGGACAATGATCCAGTTGGACTAGCCCGGTCAACAAATGTAAAATAAAATAAATAAATAAAATATTGTCTATTTTGACTAAACTGATAAGGCCTGTGAGTGTCACTCTCTTCATTTCTCTCATCAAACTTCCTTGTACTGTCCTTCCATGGGTATACCCTGTTGAATTTATGTTCCACTATATCTCTATTAATGTTTTTCTTTTTCTTCTCTAATATAACTTGAGCTTTCTTATCAGCTACTGCATATTGTTTAGCATATAGTTTTTCCCACTGTTCAAACAATAAATCATTTACTATAGCTTTGTTCAATTTCACTACTTGCTCGGTTAATTTACACAATTTCTCATCATTCTTTTTGATTAAAAGTCTCATATAATCAAAACCAAACTTGTTAAATAAAACATCAAATTCATCACATACTTGGTCATTTAAATATACACACATAGGCATTTTAAAAAAACGAAGTCCCTTAGGGACTATATTCAGTGTGAGACATTTGTTTAAATATGCATTGTCTATCTTAGCCCCCATAATTGCATTTAAAGTCCTTCCAAAAGCATATATTAACTCCTTTAATGAGCCTGGCACTGTGTCCTTAGAATTTAATTCAGACCTGTTTGCCTGACTCATATTGTTGTAGCATACATCTTTTTGTAAAAAATCATCTAATTGTGTAGTATACTGTCCCAAATTGCTTTTAACTGAATGAATAGGAGGGACACTCGCTCTAGGACTAGAGCTGTGTCTTACAGTACCTTTGCCTTCCATAGATCCATTGTTAATGGCTGATGAATACGTTCTAGTCGCCATAAGCTGTTTAGGTTTAGCTCCAATATGTCGAGACTCATCTTCCAAATTATACAAAGAAAAGTCAAGGCTAGTCAGGCTAGGAAGTCAGAAACTAATATGTAGGTAGTTAAAGCTAAGATCTGTAGTACACTGGTATACCTATAGCCAGCACGACAGGTAAGACTACAGACCGAAATGGAGTACCAGACATACCAGTACAGTCCTAGCAAATGTGTAAAAGTGTCAGGTGTGCCCCCCCCATCCTACCTACACTTATAGTAACAGTCAAGTGTGCCCCCACCCCACTCCTGTGTAGAAATGTAGAAGCAGTCAGATGTCCCCCCCGCTATGCAGAAATGTAGCAACAGCCAATGCCAAATGACCGATGGATACCCTGCAGACACAGCATGCTACCTGTCGGTGTACAACACAAAGGTCAGCACCATAGTACATACTACCTGGACTTGATCCACACATGCAATATAGATGGCCATGCTGGGCATGCTCACACACTTAGAAGTTAGGGGAATGAAGGCAATATCAGTCAACAACATACTGAAAGGTTATACTGGGCATGCTCACACACTTAAACACATGAAGGCCATGTCTGCAAATACCAGTGGACCAAACATATCTGGCAGTCGCAGTTCTTAGTGCAGACACATGTCAGTATGCACCACTCCTGCCTTGCACACACAGTGGATAGGAATGCAGACATATATGTAATGACAACACACTATAATAAGCCAAAGGTAGATGGGCATAAATGTGTGGAAGAGGGTGACCGTGACAAGGAGCCATCCAGGCCTGTCCCACCCAGCACACAGCCAAAGGGCACCAAACACATGAGGTGCAGATGTCACTCACTGCAGATACTAGCCACCAGTATCTGTCAGCATGACAGACTATGTGGTGCATGTGCCAGCTGTGCAACATGACTGTACAAGGAAGTAGTCATCTAGTAGCAGTATACATGTACCTGTGACATATGACCCCATGTATGCCCGCATGTGGCATGTCAACCCCTACATGAATGGGGTTATGGCCCATGCACACACCGCCCTCCCCATAGCAGTATTATGACAAGCCTGCTGAGGTAATTAAATGTGAAATACACCTTTGGGAGAGCTGTAGCTCAGTAATCTCCATGGCACATCCCATAACTATGTACTGTTGTAGTGATAAACTAGTTAGGTAATAGTTCTAACCCCAGACTTGGCAATTGTGTGAGTGTGTGTTTGTGTGCGTGTCTGACTGTGTAGAGGGAAATGCTTTTTAGGCTACTCACACTCTGTACAATTCATATACTCAACTTTGGCAAGGCTGCTGATGTCTCTCACCTAGAAATACACCTCTGGGAAAGTCATAGCCCAGTAATCTTCATAGTGCATCTTGTAACTGCGTACTGCTGTAGTGTGATAAAGTAGTTAGGTAGGTGTTCTAACCCCAGACCTGGCAAGTGTGTGTGTGTGTGTGTGTGTGTGTGTGTGTGTGTGTGTGTGTCTGACTGACTGAGTAGAGAGCAATGCTTTTTAGGCTAGTCACACTCCATACAATTCATATACATAACTTTGGCAAGGCTGCTGATGTCATTCATCTAGAAATACACCTCTGGGAAAGTCATAGTCCAGTAATCTCAATAGTGTGTCCTGTAACTGTATACTGCTGTAGTGTGATAAAGTAGCTAGGTAGGTGTTCTAACCCAAGACCTGGCAAGAGTGTGTGTGTGTGTGTGTGTGTGTGTGTGTGTGTGTGTGTGTGTGTGTGTGTGTGTGTGTGTGTGTGTGTGTATGTGTGTGTGCGTGTGTGTCTGACATAGGAGAGAACAATGCTTTTTAAGCTACTCACACTCCATGCAATTCATATACTCAACTTTGGCAAGGCTGCTGATGTCACTCACCTAGAAATACATATCTGGGTAAGTCATAGCCCAGTAATCCCTGTAGCATGTCCTGTAACTGCGTACTGCTGTAGTTTGATAAAGTAGTTTTGTAGGCGTTCTAACCCCAGACCTAGCAACTGTGTGTGTAAATCTGTGTGTGTGTTTGACTGAGTAGAGAGCAATGATTTTTAGGCTACTCACACTCTATAAAATTCAAATACTCAACTTTGGCAAGGCTACTGCTGTCACTCGCATAGAAATGCACCCCTGGGAAAGTCATAGCCCAGTATCTCCATAGAGATTAGGTAGGTGTTCTAACCCCAGACTTAGCAACTGTGTGTGTGTGTGTGTGTGTGTGTGTGTGTGTGTGTGTGTGTGTGTGTGTGTGTGTGTGTGTGTGTGTGTGTGTGTGTGAATCTGTGTGTCTTTGTGTCTCTGACTGAGTACAGAACAATGCTTTTTATGTTACTCACACTCCTTAGAAATCATATACTCACCTTTGGCAAGGCTGCTGATGTCACCCACCTAGAAATACACCTCTGGGAAGGTTGTAGCTCAGTAATCTCTGTTGCGCATCCTGTAACTGCGTACTGCTGTAGTGTGATTTAGAATTGTGGTAGGGTTCTATCTCCACTCTTGGCAGTTCTGGATGTTTTGTGTGTGTTTCAATGTCTGTGTATGGAGCAATGCATTATAGGCTACTCACTCACAATACATTTCAAATGCCCTACTTTGGCAATCCTGCTGATGTCATTCATTATGAAATACAACTTTGGGGAGAATGTTCTTTAGTAATCCCGTGGTGTGACCTATAACAGCTCCATGCTGTAGTGTGATATAGCCTTTAATCAGGGGTTCTATACCCACCCATATCAGTTGTGGATGTTTTGCATGTGTTTCACAGTCTGTGTAGGGAGCAATGCATTTTAGGCTAGTCACTTTCAGTACAGTTGAAATGCCCTACTTTGGTAATCCTGCTGATGTTGTTCCTTGTGAAATACACCTTTGGGGAAGAAGTACTCCAGTAATGTCTGTGGCGTGTACTATAACTGCGTACTGCTGTAATGTAATAAACTAGTTAGGTAGGGGTTCTACTCTCAGACATGACAGGCGTGTGTTTGTAACTCATATCCTGTGTAGAGGTGGTTGTAAGTGTGGGCAATGTGGAGGGGGTTTTGGTTATTTATTTCATGGAGGCCCTACTATATATATATCACAATGTCAACCATACAGGGATAACAGATCTAAATTAGCTGAGAGGCTAGGGTGCAAAGCCATACCCATACATGTGACATCAAGGCCAGCCAATCACAGTTATCAACCCCACTATTACCCAGAAGACACACTCAACCCATGTGTCATACGCACACACATGCCTTGGCAACAGCCAATATGTGGGTAGTACACTGCATATTGGCCACTGATAGTAACTATGCAGTGATAGCAATGGGCTACATAGGGCATGCCACCCTGCCCATATGTCCAATATGCATGTACATTCAGACAGTGCACCTCCACCATGTTCCCCAATGGACACCTGCGCTACCTGTTGTGCCTTCACATGAGACTCACAATGGACATACCATGCCTGACAACATGCCCTGTATGGGCAGATGACACTGACATCAGGGAATGCTGTTAGCATGTTATCAATGTAGGTGCAGGATAAATCTGCTGCCCATTACCAGTTCCTGCCACAGGTGGGCATGACTGGCACGTGTGATGATAATCTGTGTTCACAACATGGGCCAGACACCCCAGGTACTGTTCCACAAGTCACTGTACATGCATGTGGGAGGTGTGCACATCCCAGACACCATCCATGTCATGGACTAAGGAACACATACATGGCATGTGATGTACAGCACTGTTCACACACAATAGCCGCCCAGGTGACTGGATAGGGGATGCAATACCCACCTATGTGGGCAAATGCAGAAATTACAGGCCTGAGCCATAATGCAGACCATTGTCATGTGGCCTGATGCCAAGGTATACCCATTGCCTACCCTTTTACAGCCTGCTGGCATAGTTGACCACCACACACCCGTGCAGACATGCACCCATACATGTCAGAACTGGCACACTGTGTGTTTGTGTGTGTGTGTGTGTGTGTGTGTGTGTGTGTGTGTGTGTGTGTGTGTGTGTGTGTGTGTGTTGTATGATGCGTATGTCCACATCCACACTCACTACAACCCCTCCAGGGCATACTGAAGCATGCTGTCTGATGTCTGACACCTCATACTCTTTGCCCATACAACCTCCGTATGACCCGTATGGTGCATGTGATATCTGCACATTGATGTGTTGTGGAAATCCCACTAGTGATGAGTTGCACTCCTGGCCTGCCAAGTGTGTCAATGTGTGTGCGTTCCTGTGTGAGTGCGCCTGTGTTGACGCTGGCACCTGTTCATGCAGACAGGCACGTGTACATCACCTAATGTATATCTACCGTATCCCTGTTACAGATGTCACTCACCACCACATATATGTTCTGAGTGCTCCACATCAGATAACCCATGTGGTGCATCCAATAACTGCATCGAACTGTGATAGCACTACATAGTTGTCGGGGGTTTGATACCCTGTGCTGGTATGTGTGTGACACAAACATGTTTCAGTTTTACTCTCCCACCCCTCCCTGACATGTATTTGCCTCTGTCTGCCTCCCCCACTCCCTCTCTTGTGGATGTGGAGACCCACACCTGCCTTGCTTAGGCAGCAGGATGTGTATTTTCAGTGATGCTTATGATCAGCTGATGGCCTCTGCACGAATTGCAGCCCTCCCCTAGCTGATTGCATGTGGAACAGCTGTGGTAACATTCCCATAGCCAATTGCATGGCAACACACTCCAACACCTAGGAACATCATGGTGGTGTTGGCCCTTTTCAGTCACTGTGAGCAGGAACTAGATCTGTTGTTTGGCAAACAGCATCTTAGATGGATTGGGGATTTACCTCTAACAACATACACTGTGGAAAGAGGGCAACAAACAGGAGGGGATGTGCCTGACCTGACTACAGACTGTAAGTGCTGTTATACTGCATTTGGATTAATGTTGGTTTAACAGTGTTTGTCTGGATATGCCTGTCATACATGTCGTAATACCTGCCATGTCAGTTCCATGTATGTGAGGAATCCCCATCTGCAGGGGCATCTGCAGACTGGGTGATGTTGTGCCTTTGGTTTCATGTGTTAGCCACAGTGCATCTATCTGTGGAATGCAGAAGGTAGTGTGAGGATTGCAGTCTGTAGATGGTGAAGGCCATGACAGTTTCTGACTTCATATCCCTCATAGGACATATGTTGCAACAAACCCTATTACAATGGAAAATACAAGAGGTTATCATAGCAACATGTCTATACTGACCCTGTGTATGTGATGTCAGCCACACCTCTGTCAAACTTTGTACATATGTCGTGCATGAAGTGGTGCATGTGTGCTGTACACCATAAATAGTGTCATCATATCTGATAATAAGCCAGTGATATATCAGATTGCTGCACATGTCATGTGCAGTAGGGGTAATATTTCATGACATAAGCTGGACATTCTGTGGATGTTTGTACAGTACTGAGGTCTGTGTAGTGATGGTGAATGTCGGCAGTGTGTGTATTGTTAATATGTACTTTAGCCTGTGTACAGACAGTGGTAGATGTAATTTTTCTAGCTCCCCTTCTATCAGATATTGCATGCTGCCCCACTGTATGGTACCATTTTGCCGTACATGTTTATAGGGCCATACACACACATGTCCCATACCACAGACAACCATCAGACCAAACTGTGTAGCAGCCCAGTATGTGTAGGATCATTCTGTGAGTGGCACATATGAGGATGGTGTAGAACAGATAGTCCATATACTGTAATATTATGCTTGCTTACCATATGTGGCTGTGGCTGTGTTCACATTGGTTGTGGTTATGCACTGTCACACAGGTGTATCTTACCCTGTGCTGTGACATGGCTGTTGAATCCGCTATATATGCAGGTACATGTGCATTCCCCCATACGGGATGTAGGCCAGTTTTAAGCCAGTCTGCCTGTAGCCTGCACAGTGCATTGTTACATGCCTAGCAGCTTAGTGCACTTAACCAGTGGGATGTCGTGTCCAGATACTTGCCAGATGTACTGCTGCTGGGTCTTCCTTAAAAGTCATGTATGTCAGATAGAGCAGTGGGATGCTGTACATATGTATGTCAATATCTAGTGGGTGGTATGTGTCCATGGCACCCCGGTACCAGCAGTCATTATGTGTCAGGCCAGACAGGAGTGTGTGAATCCAACATCTATGGTGCCAAATGTATACCAGTCATTGTGTGTTATACCCATCAACATGGCTGTCTACATCCATATTTTCAGGCCTGGTACACATGTTGAGCACTAAGGGATTATGTGTATACCTCTGGATGTACAGAGTGTGTCTGAATTTCCACATATAGTAGCCAATATCTCTTCTGCACTTCACAGGGGCATTACATGTTAGCGGTGGTACTTTACCATGATTTCCTTATGATGTTTGTCAGTAGCCAATGGCACACATGTTATAAGCAGATATCACCTTCAACACACACCATGTATGTGAAGACAATCCCAATGACAGTAGCAATAGTCTTGTAATATACCTGCTACACATACCTGACATCCCCTTGCACTACAACTTTGGGACTATATGGGCTGGGGTAATGCTACACTCCATGTCCTGGACATATGGTGGAAATATATGTACATATACTTATCCAGATAGCCATATATATATAATTACACGTGTACTACTTCCAATTACCACTGTCATGGCAACCACCCACTATAAATCCCTACAGGATATGAGCAAGGTCCCTTTACATTTCCTGTGTAATGGGCATCCTTCCTGTGTGTGGGCATCAGTGTTACAGACAGTAGGTAGCAATACTTCTTACAGGAGAACCTGCACACTCAGAGCGGCCACATATTTGTAGGAGGATCAGGAACTACAGACAGATTGTGAGTAGAGTTGTGCTATGCTTTGCATAGTACTGGTGTTACAGGGTGTGTGTGTGTGTGTGTGTGTGTGTGTGTGTGTGTGTGTGTGTGTGTGTGTGTGTGTGTGTGTGTGTGTGTGTGTGTGTGTATACATACTAGTGTACCTTGGAATGCAGTCTGTCTGTCTGCATAGCTCACTACTGTGGGCCTATCCTCTTGCTGGACAGAGGTATGCCTATCATGTGTTGTCCGTCTACCACACAGGTCCTGTGTCAGTTATTACACTGGCAGTGTGTGTGT